>NW_021637248.1:0-48161 GCF_004799145.2 Neltuma alba
GCCACATTAATTTTTTTTCTCCTTAATCTGAGACAACGATCTTCCTATAATTAAATCATTGTTTTACTCCGCAGATTTCCTCTGTCTCCTCCTTTCATGTGCTGTTGGTGATATTTGCATTATTTAAGCGGCACGAGATGGTTCTCATTACGTCAATTGTTTGATTTTTTTTAAGCGTTCAGATTTTTGTATCTGTTTGGCCACCAAGACCGATATGTATTATTGTGGAGAATGAGGGCAAATTTTATCTTAAAAAAAACCTTTAGTTTTCGAACTATATAGTGTGAGCGTGAAGGAAAATTGAGAATTTTTTTTAGTAAGTCAACAGCATATGCTTCTCTAATCCTTAATATAAAACCTATTTAATTAATTTAATTAAATTAAAAAATTAGATAAATTAGTTAACTATAAGAAATATGATATGTTTTTATTAAAGCATCATAATCGTCTTCATTAATACTTTTCCTCATTCTCTTGTTTGATTCTGGTTTAGAGAGTATCAGTATGAGTAATTTAAAAATAATTAATAAGTATGATAACTAAGATTAGCTTAATAATTGGCAGGAGTATTCGTTTACTTCTCCGTTTGGGGAAGCATAATCAGGTGGTTGGATTTAATTGCCACAGGAGATCCAGCGGCCCAAAATGATTGACGAGGGAGGCCGCTGGCCTTGCTTGGCGACTGCGATGGAAAAGGACGTGTTGATTCATCTTTGACCACGGGACCCTCCTTGATGTGTTGAATTACTTAGTCCATCGGTTTGTCCGGCCCCTTCTCTTATTGGTGGAGTTTATGGCTCCGTTTCGATGGGAATTCCTAAAAGTCAAATCATAAATCATAATATTGGTGAAAATGATTTTTGCCAGAGCCACGACTTATTTGGTTTTCGGACTGTATATAGTCGTGGGCGTGAAAGAAAATTAAGAACTTTTTTTAGTAAGTCAAATAGCTCCTCGGCTCTCTGATATAAAATCTATTTAACTAATTTAATTAAATTAAAAAAATCTGATAAGTTAGTTAATTATAAAAAATATGATATATTTTTATAAAATATCACAATTATTTTTTTAATATACTTCCTCTTTCTCTTACTTATAAATAAATTTTATAGTTAAAACTAATATCAACTTAATAATTAGGAGGAGTATTTGTTTACTTGTCCATTCGGGGAAGCATAATCAGCTGGTTGGATTTAATTGCCTGAGGAGATCTAGAGGCCCAAAATGATTGACTAGGCAGGCCCCTGGCCTTGCTTGGCAGTTGAGATGGAAAAGGACGTGTTGATTCATCTTTGACCGCGTGACCCTTTTTGATGTGTTGAATTACTGACTCCATTGGTTTGCCTGGCCCGACTTGGCCTCTTCTCTTATTGGTGGAGTTTATGGCTTCGTTTCAACGGGAATGCTTAAAAGTCAAACAAGCAAGGGTGAAAATGGTTTTTCGCCAGAGTTACGAGGCACGAATATTATGAAGATTCATCCGCACGCCAGCGCAACAAATTTCTAGTACTTGCCAACGGGCTAAGCAAGGTACGTACGAATACCCTCCTGACGACTCCTGCAGGACACAGCTTCCGTTAAGAAAACAAGAAACACTTTTTTTGTTTTTTGGGGAGGGGGGTTGTAATGCTAGTTCCCGTCTTCCAGCCTCCGCTTATGGTAGGTCATCCACCACTAACTTTGCAAGACTCAGGAGTATTTGAATAGGATTAAAATTATAATTTTAAAAATATTTTTACAGTATACAAAATAAATTTAAAAAATAAATTTATTTTAATTTGTGAAAAAATACTTTCTAAGAATGCTCTTCAAAGAAACCAAATACCCCTTAATTGTTGACTTGAAGTCAAGCTCCGCTATCTTCTTTTTCTGGGTTCCCTTTTTCACCTGCCACCCACCTACTCTCCCTGCCATGTGGCCACTCTCACTTACGGTTCAAACTCAACCTCATTTTCCTTCCCATACTTCGCCCTCCTCATATTTAAGAGGTATTTAGATATCTTAATAATCACTTTTTAAAAATATTTTTTTGTAAATCGAGACAAAATCTTTTACATTTTTATTTTCGTATACTGTAAAAGTACTTCTGAAACTATAGTTTTAAATTTATCCAAACATCCTCTTAAATGCCCTCGGCATAGAATTATGCATCGTTTTACCTTCAAAAATACGCCAGCCCTCCATGTTTAATTAAACTACAAACTAAATCAGAAGCCATAATTTATAAATTTCAAAAAAATAAGCTAAGTACACCCTTCAAGTTAGTTATACTCGACGGCTGGCCCAAGCGAAGCAGTTCACCCGTCGCCTTTTCAAGTTTTTCCCCCCTTTATGTTACTATGATTTTTAACTTCTCAGGTTTACTTTATTTTAATTTTGATTCCTCAAGTCTCATATTATAGATTTTGATTTTATAATGAATAAAATGATTTGTGTTTTTATTAAATTATAAGAACTAAAAATTATATTAATTTTTTTCTCGTTTCAATTGTAGCTGTCCTGTATAATTATCTCCAGCTTCGGAGACTAATTCCCTTCGCGTGTTTTTTGACCTCGCTCGTCTTTTGAGGTTAACTTATTTCCATCCATGTGTTTTGACTTCACCATCCTTTCGTGTTCGTCACATCCCTATTGTCTCAAGCAAGTCCATTCATGTCATCTCGTGTTGTGATCATATCATGACAAGTTCATTCGTAAATGGTGCGGCTTCTTTTCATTTGAATCATATTTCGAATTGTTTAATAACCAGTCCTTATTTGTTCTGTTTGGGATGCTGATTCGGCGTGCTCCATAACAGTTACATATATACCTTTTATTCGTCTGATGTTGATTTGGTATGACATCAAGTTATTTGATGAAAATCATGGATGCTGTTTTGCCGTCAGATATGGCTTTATGTGAATGCTCAAACAACGACGGACGAGATATTGGGGCGTATTTTGCGCGATCTGAGTTCACGCACTTTATTTTTCATCCTATTTATAAGATATTTTAAACATTTTTTATATAAACTAAAATTTTTTTAAACAATATTAACTCTCTATTAAAATATAACAGTTTTTTTAACTTCATTCTTATTTAATACATACACATTTAAAAAGTAACTATCTATATTATAATAAATAAGAAATAAAATAGTATATTTATATTAAAAATTTAATAAAATGATTTATAAATAAGTCTAAAATGATTTTTCCCTGTGCTTCATAAATAGGATTAAAGAAGTATTTTATGAAAAAATTGATTAGAAAATAGCGATAACAATATTATAGGGCAAGAAATATAATTAACAATAGTAAGATGGGAGGCCTTTTCTTGTCTCCGCTACTTGGCTGTTGTAGTTTCGAAGTCGTTTCCTCGATGGTTTATGATCTCAGTGAAAAGCCAGTGCCAGTATTAAAAGCAACTCAAAATATTGACCCCGTAATAGCAATATTAGCGACTTGCGAGGTGATGCTGGTCCCAAAAGTCGTGGCCGCGACGCATTCTGTTGCGTGGGCCCCACCGTCCCCGGGTATAACTTGATAATGGAATAGAATTATTTTGTATAGTTCGCTTTTTACTGTTTCTGGAAAATTCAGATCCATACGTTATTTTATACTGCTATTCCTGGATTAGTTCGAGGCCCGGAAGATTCCCAGGAACCCACAGTTGCCCGCCTTCCAAGTTATCGTGATCTCCGGATTCATGCCACGTCAGAACGAATTCTCAGCAATTAATATGAAGTCCGCTCGAGCGCCCACAGATTATTTTATTGACATTTTTGTTCCGTCGTTGTTTTCCATTGTTTAACTGGTATTTAGGTTTATTGTTGATTACGAAGAGAATGACATGTTTACATATAAGCAATTTCCCACCCTTTTAATTTGTTCGTTGGCAAAAAATGTATCATTGTTTTCCTGACTTGAACGGAGGAAAATGAAACTCCAAATTCAGGGGATTAATTTAATAACACCAAGACCTAAATATTTTATTAAAATTTGAGTTCTGAATATCGATTCATGTAACTATAAATATATAAATCTCAGTCAGATATTTAAATCTCACACATGATTCTTTATAGGGTAATTTGTAACTATCTCTCTATTTTTTCTCTAGTGCGTCATCTCTCTCTCTCTCGGATAAAATTTGATGCCATTGTTTTTGAATCTATCGACAGGGTCTGCATTGTTTTCTTAGCTTTCTTTTTCTTCCCCATGTTCAAATTTTCTCAGGTGCCTCTTTTTTAATATTAACCACGACTCAATTTATTTCATCACTAAACAAATGTCTAGGTAAAATCCAAGTCATAGTTTTAAAAATAATTTTAGAACATAAAATATATATAAAGGGTTTTGTCTCAACTTGTGTAAAAATATTTGTAAAAAGATTTTTTATTGGTCAAATACCTCTTAGTTAAGTAAAGACCGCTATAATCGTAAGTTGTTGAATTAAATTCGATGATTTAGTTTTGATAAACGTAAAAGATTTGATTTCAATTGTTTGCAATTAAAGTGAAAGTACGGTATAAAAAAAT
The DNA here is from genome assembly GCF_004799145.2 of Neltuma alba. NCBI lineage: Eukaryota > Viridiplantae > Streptophyta > Magnoliopsida > Fabales > Fabaceae > Neltuma > Neltuma alba. The sequence continues at coordinate 4,517 of NW_021637248.1, forward strand.
CTAACAGAGATAGATTGGGTTTTTTTTTTAAAAAATTGAATTACTCCTCTGATTCCAAATATAAATCTCTTACAATATAAGGGTCTTATATTTAGAATCAGAAAAATATAAGATACTAAAATCATACGGTTAAAATATTCATGATTTTATAAGTGGCGTGATTTTTTATATTGATATTGATGAAAAACTTTTAAAAAAATACACACAAAAGTATCTGTATTCTACAAATTTGGTATACACAGGATATTAGTACTGTGATTGAAGTCACACTTACTACTAAAAATTTTAATAAAAAATATTTTCCCAATTTTCCCATTAAAATTTCAGCCACCAGGCATCACAATCAACTATTCATCCGACCAGTACATCTTCACATAATCACGAGCCTCAGTATTTTGTAGTTTGTCTTCACGGAATAGTGTCATCATGTAGGCCTCTTTATGTTTGCTGGCTTGAGATTCGCCCTCGATCTTGTTTTTGCCTTAAGAGCATTTTCGTAAATTTGCGGGCTCTAATGTAAATCGAAAATTTGTTTTTATGGTAAATATACAATGCAGAATATCTGCAATTTGGATTTTGGAAGCAACGGACACCAGGAAAATTTTGACCGGAGTTATGAACGTCTCAGATCAAGCCACGCAGGCAAAGCGGCATTTTATTATGAAAACTAAAATGGCAAATTGTACAAGCGAAAACGACATGCAACCAATAGAAAAGAAGACGACAACAACTGTACCAATGAAATATTAAAACACCGGCGAGTCATACATAATAACTTTCCACGTCCCAATAGTCCCATACACGATTCAATGCTACCCTTCAGTGGCCATTTTTGAAGCCTTTTTAATCCCTCGCGAACCTTCCACGAAATTGCCGCTCCAAATTAACTAATTGCCTAACTGCTTCCATTTAAAGCTCATCTTTGCCTAAACCCTAATTAGAGAGACGGAGGGAGGGGGGGAGGGAGAGAGAGAGAGAGAAAGCGCATACACCGTACAGTATCCCACAAACAGATTGCTTTCGTAGTGGGAAATACCATTATAGGCTGTGTTGGGCGAATCCCTGGTGCTTTTTCTTTCATGCTTTCAGTCCCTTGGCATTTAGTTTTCGCGATAAACTGGCGCCCTGGGAGAGCCATTGACGCCCGTAGAAAGTGGCTTCCAGAAATTGGTTTTTCAATTGTTTCGATTTGTCATTTGATTGAATCGAGACATCCGCTTATCTTGTGAGATCGTGTTACTGTGACGCATTTTATAACTAGGGTTTCGGGGTGCCGCAATTCGATCTCGATCTGCGCTTCTCTTTACTTTTGACTGATAATTTTTATTTTGTTTATGAATTAACTGCCAGACGCTTTCCCTAAGAGATTCGCCATTCTCTCTAAGTTTATTTTGGTCGAGTCCAAATGGGTAAAGGAGGCCAAAACTACGGCAAACGAGAGAATCTCAGTTCCAATTCTTCGGATGGGAACACCTTCAAGGCTTGGGCTAAAGATGTGCAGGAATGCGAGGATTTTTTTAGGGTGAAGGTTAAAGCGGGTTTAACTTCCGATGAGGTTGAGAATCGACGCCGGATCCATGGTTGGAATGAGCTGGAGAAGCACGAGGGCCAGTCGATCTGGAGCCTGGTCCTTGAGCAGTTCAACGACACATTGGTTCGAATTCTGCTTGCCGCTGCCATCATCTCCTTTGTGCTGGCTTGGTTAGATGGCGAGGAAGGCGGAGAGATGGAGATTACAGCGTTCGTAGAGCCCTTGGTGATATTTCTGATATTGATTGTGAATGCAATCGTGGGAGTATGGCAAGAGAGCAATGCCGAGAAGGCACTTGAAGCGTTGAAGGATATTCAGTCAGAGCACGCGACCGTGATTCGTGATGATAAGAAAGTTCCAAACATGCCGGCGAAGGATCTTGTGCCTGGTGATATCGTCGAGCTTAAGGTTGGGGATAAGGTGCCTGCTGATATGAGGGTCGTGGAATTGATTAGCTCTACTTTACGAGTGGAGCAGGGTTCATTGACTGGAGAGAGTGAAGCTGTGAATAAGAATAACAAGGCTGTTCCTGATGATTCTGATATCCAAGACAAGAAATGTATGGTTTTCGCAGGGACAACAGTTGTTAACGGGAATTGCATTTGTTTGGTTACTCAGACAGGCATGGAAACAGAGATTGGAAAGGTGCCACCGCCAGATTCATGCGGCATCGCAGAGTGAGGAGGATACCCCATTGAAGAAGAAACTCAATGAGTTTGGAGAGATGCTAACTATTATAATTGGAATAATATGTGCTTGTGTATGGCTCATCAATGTTAAGTACTTCCTTTCGTGGGAAATGGTGGATGGCTGGCCTAGAAACTTCAAGTTTTCTTTTGAGAAGTGTACATATTACTTTGAGATTGCTGTTGCATTGGCTGTTGCTGCGATTCCAGAAGGTCTGCCTGCAGTAATTACAACTTGCCTGGCTCTAGGTACTCGTAAGATGGCTCAGAAGAATGCTCTTGTTCGAAAACTGCCAAGTGTAGAGACCTTGGGTTGTACAACTGTGATCTGTTCAGATAAAACGGGTACATTGACGACAAACCAGATGGCAGCAGCTAGGCTTGTAGCTATGGGTCCTAATGTAGATATGCTGCGAGCCTTCAAGGTGGAAGGAACTACTTACAATCCATCTGATGGTAGAATAGAGGACTGGCCAAGAGGTAGAATGGATGCTAATCTTGAGATGATAGCAAAAATAGCTGCTGTCTGTAATGATGCTGAAGTCACACAGTCAGAGCATAAATTTGTCGCTCATGGAATGCCCACGGAAGCAGCCTTGAAGGTAAGACCTTTACCCTTTTCACGTTCTTTGCCCCATTCTCTTGTGAACCGACTCAATGAAGCCAGTAAACTTCTTTAGTTTTCAACGATATTTTTGTGCCTTCTCTTTGCAATCCAGGTTTTGGTGGAGAAGATGGGCCTTCCTGGAGAAGCCCGAGATGTAAAAGCAGCGAGTGCGAGTTCCGTACTACGTAAGTTGAAATGGGCTCATATGATTTGTATAAGAAAGAATTTTATGCCTCCTGGATATGTTTATCGCATTTAAAGAAGTTTCTTAAATTATTAGTTTACAATTTGAAGTGAGAAAACAAGAATAGGCATCTGAACTACTTTAAGGTTCTTTGAGGTAACTGATTTAGAAGGTTATGTATTGGAGAACAATTGGCTTGGCAGCATGGGAAACTTATTAGTTAATCTGTTCAATACCCAGTACACATAATTAACATGCTCCACCTTCCAATTTTGCGAAGGTTGTTGTGGCTGGTGGATTAAACATGACCAACGGATTGCTACTCTTGAGTTTGACCGTGATAGGAAGTCAATGGGTGTTATTGTGAACTCCCCTCAGGGGAAAAAGTCACTGCTGGTGAAGGTACTCTCTCTCTCTCTCTCTCTCTCTCTCAATAGTCATTACACATGACTAACATGCTCTACCTTCAAATTTCCTCCCCCCGTTTTATGACTAACGCATAATCTAGTAAACATGTTCTCCTGCTCTTTTTTCTTTCCCCTGTTTTGCTTTCTTCAGCGCATCAAAATACATTTTTCAGTGACAATTGGCCCTAAAACTTAACAGGGTGCGGTGGAAAATTTGTTGGAAAGAAGCTCTAAAGTTCAGCTGCGTGATGGTTCTGTTGTGAAACTTGATGATAATGCCAAGAACCTTATCTTGCAAGCTCTTCATGAAATGTCAACTAGTACATTACGCTGTTTAGGTTTTGCATACAAGGATGATCTCCCTATGTTTGAAAACTACTCCGGTAATGATGATCATCCAGCTCACCAACTCTTACTTGACCCATCCAACTATCCATCTATTGAGAGTGAACTTATATTTGCTGGCTTGGTTGGATTGAGGGTGAGTTTTTGGGTCACCATTTTTCTAACTTTTGCTTTATCCACTTCAGTTGCGATGTATAATTGAATCTTCGATTGTGCGTAGGATCCCCCTAGAGAGGAAGTGTACCATGCAATTGAGGACTGCAGAGCTGCTGGAATTCGTATTATGGTAATTACTGGGGATAACAAGAACACTGCAGAAGCTATATGCCGTGAAATAGGTGTATTTGGACCCAATGAAGACGTTGGTTCGAAAAGTATAACTGGGAAAGATTTTATGGAGCTACCTGATAAAAAGTCCCATCTGAGACAAAGTGGTTGGCTTTTGTTTTCAAGGGCTGAACCAGGTCACAAACAGGAGATAGTGAAGCTGCTGAAGGAGGAAGGGGAGGTGGTTGCCATGACTGGAGATGGTGTGAATGACGCACCTGCCTTGAAGCTTGCTGATATTGGCATTGCAATGGGCATTGCCGGGACAGAGGTATGTAATTTTTCTTATGATAACATCATCCTGCAAGAATAATCAAGCATGATAGTAATGATGAATGCAAAGAGTTGGTAAACTTTTAACTCTTAAGTTCCATTTTCTCTTCCCGTTGAAATGATTTGAGGCTTATTCACTCTTCAGATGCAGGCTCTTTGACTGATGATTATATGGTTCGTTTGGAAACCCAAATTATTAATTGTTATTGTCTACCTGGCAACTTTTATCTTCAGGTTATCTGCTTATTTTTATTTATCTTTTAACACCACTGTACTTTCTCTTTTGAATCTAGGTGGCAAAGGAGGCCTCCGATATGGTGTTGGCGGATGATAATTTTAGTACAATAGTTGCTGCTGTTGGTGAAGGCAGATCTATCTATAATAACATGAAGGCTTTTATCAGGTGGATCAATCTGTTTTCTCTAAGTCTAAATACGTCAAAGTAGGATATGGTTACATTTCAAAATTGTTATCCTGTCATCCCCAATGGATGACCTGTGGCTTGTTTGCTTCTATGTTGTAAATCAATGACTTCTGGTCCACACAAAATTCTTACTAAAAGTGACCGATAATGTGCTACTTTTGTAGTTCCAATTAAAAGGATAACTGCATTTGACTTTAGCATCTTTCTTTATTTCCTTTTTTATATGCAAGTCTATCGAGAATTGGAATAAGATTGAACTAAGTTTATGGTGCCTGCAGTCACGTACTAAATGTGTGCATAACTTCATTGTTGTTCCATAAAGTATTGAGCAAATGAAATAGAAAGAGAAGGTTTAGGAAAGTGGACTGAAGTGCTAATCTATTTGTCTACAATTGTTTGAGCCGGGGTGGATGTGGTGTATGGGATCTGCTACTTTCCTGTTTCACAATTGATATCTTGTTGATTTGCTACTGCTAATGCTCAAAACCAATTTGCTGTAGAAGTCTTTTTGACAGTCCTACATTGCATGCACGTTTGTAATCTCTGATTTCGGAGTTCCCTAATCCTTGAGGGCATCTGGTGGCTTCCCAGATGTTTGTTTACGCATAAAATACATATTTAGTTTTGTTATTGTATGGTCGTACTTAAGAATTAACAATAAATCATAATCTTTTCCTGGCGATTCAAATATAATTTCACAGGTACATGATTTCTTCAAATATTGGCGAGGTTGTCTGTATATTTTTAACGGCTGCATTGGGAATTCCCGAAGGACTGATACCTGTTCAGCTGCTGTGGGTCAATCTTGTCACGGATGGACCCCCTGCTACGGCTTTGGGATTCAATCCACCAGATAAAGATATAATGAAGAAGCCTCCTCGTCGTAGTGATGATCCACTAATTAATGCATGGATTTTGTTCCGTTATCTGGTACTTTTCCCTGAACCTACCTTTTATTGTGCAACATGTTGATTATGTTTGATGCAATTATTTTCCTGCATTTATATGTTGATATTTTGTTATCTTGCACAGGTTATTGGGTTGTATGTTGGGTGTGCTACAGTTGGTATCTTCATTATATGGTACACGCATGGTTCTTTCCTAGGAATTGACCTTACCCAGGATAACCACACGCTTGTCACTTATTCACAACTTGCCAGCTGGGATCAGTGCTCCTCTTGGAAGAACTTTACTGCTTCTCCGTTCACCGCCGGTGATAGTGTCATTTCTTTCAGTGATTCCTGTGACTACTTCAAAACTGGAAAAGTGAAAGCCATGACGCTGTCCCTCTCTGTGCTGGTAGCCATCGAGATGTTCAATTCCCTTAATGCCCTCTCTGAGGATGGAAGCCTGTTGACAATGCCCCCTTGGAAAAATCCTTGGCTTCTCTTGGCAATGTCTGTGTCATTTGGTCTGCACTTCTTGATATTGTACGTGCCGTTCTTAGCACAAATATTTGGCATCGTGCCCCTCACCTTGAATGAGTGGCTTTTGGTCTTGGTCGTTGCATTCCCTGTCATCCTAATTGACGAGGTTCTGAAATTTGTGGCGAGGTGTACAAGCGGGTCTCAAACTTCTAAATCGAAGACGAAAACAGAGTAGACAACTGAATGTAGTTTTCAGAGAATTAGCTCAACCCTCCAGTGGTTTGGCTGCTGCTATTCTTCAAGCTGAATTGGTGGCCTCTACTCGATGCAGTTTTTAAATTAGTATTGCCCTAGGTCTCTCTGTAACACATTCATCCCATTTTATTATGAGTGATGGATGGCCTTTCTTTGGGTACACTTTCTTTTTTGGTGCTTTGTTCTTTCAAATATTTACAATATGAAAGGATAAACCAATTTTTTTAGCATATTTGGCAAAAACCAAAGATGTGTTTGTTCTTTTATTTTTCTTGGTTGCTTGGGAATGAATCTAAATATTTGAGCTGCGTCGGTAGATTTGTCAACAATTGAAAAGCATGTGAGGATTCCATTGTGTTTCTCCCCTGTGGAATATGATTCAATTCAAACGTACTTTTGAGCAGGCGGCGTAGTACGTTAAATCTGTTGTCGCTAGTAATTAAAGAAAGAACAATTTTTTCCTCGTGGTTCCCCTAGGAATTGGAGCTTTGGTTTTTAAAACGATCTCATGTTCGTGGCAGATGAGCTCTGAATGTATGAGACAGCCAAGTTATTTAAAGAGATTGAGACAGGAAACTAACCATTTGTAAATCATGAAAGAAAAGAAAAGACGGGGAAGGCGGTAGTTTGGTCGACCTTGACCTTGCTCCATCCGACCAACAGGGCTATGCAATATTTCTATAATTGGGGTCTCCTTGTTGCGTTTAGTTTTTTCTCAGCTGGTTTAACCCTCAACTTATCTATATGGCCAAACTACGATAATCTAGCCTGTCAGTGAATCAACGTGCTATCATCAATTAAACCTGACAATTGAGTTATGGTCTTCACCAAAATAAAATTAGAATTACACGCAATTAATCAATGAATCTACCTCTTTTGTATTACAACGTAGGATCATCTGGGCATTGCCATAGTATTGCTCGTGAAGTTTAGACTTTAGGCCGGACCAGCACAGGTGTATATATGGGTTCAGAGAAGCTCAAGCTCCGAGAGCCGCAGATTGCTGACCGTGAAACCAAAACGTAATAAATCGCAAAAATTTAATGATAAGCCCTCCGTTACGCTCATCCACGGTATCACTTGTACGGTCTGCGACGGATATAACATCCACACCTAAACTACAATTTTAAATGTATAGCTTGAGAAAATTCTTATCCGGCAAGGGCTTTTGTTTTCGTGTGAAGAATAGATTAGGACGCGTTGGTGACCCTTTTTGGAGAAATGTAAGTTTATATGTCAGGATAGTCCAATATGGGCAATTAACAAATCATTAAGCAATTGACTTGTGACTCCAACATCACAGTTTGCTGTAACTAACGAACCGAACGAGCCTCAGCAATTCAGAACCATGCACTGGAACGGCAACTTGTTTTTTCCTTGTTATGTCTCTGATCACTCCCTTTTGCAAATATTCCTCCCAACGTAAAATCATAAATAATTTTGTTTGACGTTGATTCCTTTTTATTGCTCCTTACATGGTCCTCTCACATCGCTCCATGTCAATGCTCCTACATCAAGAGAAGCAAACGGGGCTTCACTTCGGATTAAAATATGTGATGTGCTCATTCTTCTCTTCCTTGATGAGATGTTTATGCGGACTACTTTTCCGTCCCATATGGCACCTTTATCTTAAGGTCGAGGATATTTGTCAGAAGAATTCGAGATCACACCATTGACCAGAGATATGTATATCAGGCGCACATACATATATGTTATCGAAATCCCACTTGGTATATCAATTAAAAGTGCATTTGCGCATAGCAAAAGGAAGCTTTAAGCTGTAATTTGTCATTGCAAATAAAGTATCCCCCAGTTTCAGGGGGTTCGGAAAAGCACCCATACGTACTCTTTGTCGAGCACCATGCGTTCCTGTGCAAATGGAAAGACGAAATTTAACTTGTAAATATGTAGGCTTAATTTATAAAAATAAATTTTTTAGAATGTTTTTATGTTTGATTTTTATGCCAGGATGCGTAAACTTTTCCTTAACCTCCAACCCAGCATCACTTCATGCTCTGTGTCTCACACAAAAGTCTCCGTAGCATAACGTAGAACTGTAAGTCTTCATAACTCCCTCAACCATATTCACCGAACACTCTTATGCCAAAAAAGCAAGAAAAAAGAAAGAAGAATAATTACCTAACATTGGCATTATCTTCTTCTCTAACCTTTCTACCCATTTCTCTTCCCTATAAAATCTCCCAACCCTCTCGTTTTTCCATCTGAACCCTCTCAAGGAGTCTTCTCCCTCTTAAACTGCCATTCGGAACGACGTCGTCTATGGACCTCCCCTTGTTTAACCGCTCTCAGCTGGAGCTCCTCCACCTGCCACATCCCCACTTATCCGGTCCCACCCTCGGCGAACTCCTCAAACGCGTCGATGATGCACAAAACGACACCCCTCCCCACCGTATACTCCACCTCGCTCCCCCTCCTTCCTCTTACCCATTCATTCTTTCCTTCACCAACTTAACTTACAGCGTCAAAGTCCACCGCAAAATGACCCTCCCTCAAAACCACGTCGTTTCGGAACATCGCAATGCCGGTAAGGGCACCAAGATTCTACTCAATAACATCTCAGGCGAGGCCAGAGACGGACAAATCATGGGCGTGCTCGGTGCCAGTGGGTCTGGCAAATCCACCCTCATCGATGCCCTCGCCGATCGAATCTCCAAGGACAGCTTAAAAGGCTCCGTCACCTTAAACGGTGAGGCTTTGGAGTCCAGACTTCTCAAGGTCATTTCCGCTTACGTCATGCAAGATGACCTTCTCTTCCCCATGCTCACAGTGGAAGAAACTCTCATGTTCTCCGCCGAGTTTCGCCTCCCTCGCTCCCTCTCTGCCTCAAAGAAGAAGGCCAGAGTCCAAGTACTCATTGACCAGCTCGGCCTCCGGAACGCAGCCAAAACAGTAATCGGAGATGAGGGCCACCGTGGCGTCTCCGGCGGTGAAAGGCGTCGAGTCTCTATCGGAATCGACATCATCCACGACCCGATCATTCTGTTCCTCGATGAACCTACTTCTGGACTGGATTCCACTAGCGCATTCATGGTTGTTAAGGTCTTGCAGCGAATCGCTCAGAGTGGGAGCATCGTCGTCATGTCCGTACACCAACCAAGTTATAGGATCCTCGGCTTATTAGATCGTTTGATTTTTCTCTCTCGTGGCCAAACCGTATATACCGGCTCTCCTGCGAATCTCCCGAGCTTCTTCTCGGAGTTCGGTCACCCGATACCCGACAAGGAGAACCGGACTGAGTTCGCACTGGATCTTATTCGTGAGCTCGAAGAATCACCAGGTGGGACCCAGAGTTTAGTGGAGTTCAACAAATCGTGGCAGTTAAATGCGGCGAAAAATAAACCAGCCACCAACCGATTCTTCACCGGAACTCTCAAGGACGCCATTGCCGCCAGCATTTCCAGAGGTAAATTAGTGTGCGGTGCACCGCATCATTCCAACGTCACCGCGTCGTCGGTTCCGAAATATGCTAATCCATTTTGGATGGAGATGATGGTGATAGCGAAACGATCGCTCACCAATTCCAGAAGAATGCCAGAACTATTCGGAATCCGACTCGGTGCGGTTCTCGTAACCGGAGGTATCTTAGCCACCATCTTCTGGCATCTGGATAATACTCCTAAAGGCGTTCAAGAACGCCTCGGTTTCTTCGCCTTCGCAATGTCCACCACCTTCTACACCTGCGCCGAGGCCTTCCCCGTCTTTCTCCAAGAGCGATACATCTTCATGAGAGAAACTGCTTACAATGCATACCGGCGTTGGTCCTACGTGCTAGCCCATTCCATAATCTCAATCCCCTCCTTGGCTGTCCTCTCTGCAGCATTCGCCGCCACCACATTCTGGTCGGTGGGTCTGGCCGGCGGGAGCTCCGGCTTCCTGTTCTACTTTCTCGTAATGTTCGCGTCCTTCTGGGCGGGAAGCTCCTTCGTGACGTTCCTATCGGGGATAGTGTCGCATGTGATGTTGGGATTCACTGTGGTGGTGGCAATTCTAGCATACTTCCTTCTGTTCAGCGGATTCTTCATAAGCAGAGACAGGATGCCACTGTACTGGATATGGTTTCATTACATGTCGCTGGTGAAGTACCCGTACGAGGGGGTGTTGCAGAACGAGTTCGGGATGGAGCCGCCGAGGTGTTTTGTGAGGGGGACACAGATGTTCGACAACACGCCGTTGGGGGAGGTGACGACGTCGTTGAAGGTGGAGTTGCTGAAGAGCATGAGCAAGACGCTGGGGATGAGCATAAACAGCGAGACGTGCGTGACCACGGGAGCCGATATACTGAGGCAGCAGGGGATTACGGAGCTCAGCAAGTGGGGATGCTTCTGGGTAACGCTTGCTTGGGGATTTTTCTTTAGGTTTTTGTTCTACTTGACGCTAGTGTTTGGAAGCAAGAACAAGAGGAGTTAAACTTAAATGTCCATGATCAGTGCATTAACTCCATCTTGTTCTCTCTGTTTCCTAATTCAAACAAACAAAATAAAGAAAGCTAAGAGGGTCGTCTAAGCACTTTCTAGTTTTAATTGATTGGCTACGTGCATGGAATTTGGCCTGTAACGCGCCCTCTGATCCGCTGAATGTAGAGAAAACCGAATAGAATGTCGCAAATTGAAAACTAGATGAAAAAAATGGAATAACGTTGAATAAAATACTATCTTCGATTTTAATTATAAGGGCTCATTTGTAGAATGTATTATAATTAGGAGTGGAGGAGATAGTAATATAATAAATCGTGTGTCATCGGATCATTCGAGATGCAAGGTGAGAGGAAAAAATAAAAGTTCCTTGTTTCTAATCTGCGAAAAATTGAATTCAATGAAAGGACTTGTATCCTTTTTTTTTTCTATGCTGTTGTCCTTAAAATAAAACAAAACGAAATTATATGTATATCAGGTTATAACTTATAAGCTATTCCATTTTTAAATCAGTCTTGAATAGTTTTTTTATTTATTAAGCACGTGTCTACGCTTTTAGCGGACAAAACCGGATGGTCGGGCTGTCATTTGAACTCGCTAAACTATAAAATCCTTTTTATGGTGGATGGGGTTACGCCGGAGTTGAGCCGTGGTTGAATGAAAGCCAACATTACTAATACACAGTATTGACGATTGCCTTTCGAACTCCGTTTCACTAAAGAACCCTGAGTTCTCACATTTGAGAATACCCCACCACGATTTGAAAAGTTGAACTGTTAAATGCTAATGCTGCATATAAACGGAAGCAATGATATACGTTTTTCTGTCTTTGCAAAACAAGGGAATTCGGCATAATCAACATTAGTCATATAAAAATGGGCTGGGCCGCCAATTTCCGGGGCTAAAAGTACTGAAAGCCTGTTGACACCAGGAATGATGCTTTCTTAAAACACGTCGCGGGATTCAAGGGGGCCCTTGGATCATAATAGTGGTATCCTGGCCGTCCAAGTATGTCGGTACATCCTATAAATAGCAAACACATCATTCTGATCCTTAAGGTCAAGGGTTTGAGATTGCAACCGTCGTCGCTGGAGTGAATTATCCCTGGTGCGAGATTTCTTATCATTTGTTATTTGTTAATCTATCTGTCTTTTCTCGACCTGGCTCTTGATTCGATTGTATCTTGGATTCATGCTGTTCTTGAATTTCTGGATCTCGCGTTCGCTTGTCTACGCAAGTGAATTTTGCTATTGCATCAACCACTGTTTCTAGTCACCAATCTCCCTTCTTTGGGGCATATTCATATTCCAGTTTACACCTCTATATCGCACTTGTTATTTTGCCTGCGACTTTGGATGCAAAATTGTTCTGGGCTGTTTTAGAAAATTGGCGGAAAGATAGTGCCTCTTTTGAAATTGAACATGGCATAAGTTGACCACATCGTTCAGTATCTGAAGTATTTCTCGCGTGTGATCTGTTTCTTTGTATGATCTCATGCTTTTATTAAGCAAGTTCATTTATTTTCGTGTCATTTAACAGCAACAATGCCGCGCTACGATGATAAATATGGCAACACTCGTCTCTACGTGGGCCGTTTGTCTTCAAGGACGCGTTCGCGTGATCTGGAGCGACTCTTTAGCCGTTATGGAAGGTAAACATTATTTTAATCTTGTTCACGATCCAGAATTGATAGCCATTGTTGCAAGCAGTGAACTTGTCCATCGATATAATACGATATGAGGGATCATGCTGTTATTTATTTACTTTTTCCCAAACCTCTTGTTTTGCTGGGAGCCCCTCAATTAAATTTTGACAAAGGTCATTTGTATTGCCAAATATGCTTTTATTCTATTAGTGACTTTTTATAATAATTGCTGAGATCGTGTTTTCTTTCTGAGAGTTGGCCTTGTTTTTCGAAAGTTAAATATATTCAATAGGTGCCAATTTATACATGGTTTAAAGAATCTAATTTTTTTCTGCCTGGTTCATAGTTAATCCTTTCTGTGAATTGACAAGCGAGCTAATTGAGTGGTTAATTGGTGTGGGATTGGGGCCATCTTTTGCCCTGAAAATTAGGGCGTTATATACAGGTTTTGCCAAGCTTTTTTGTATGCTTGGTTTTATATTAGTGGAACCCTATTCCCTAGGTGTCGTGTTTTTAACTTGAATGATCTTGTTGAAGGTTTCTGGGGTTTTGCCTAAACCTGGAGGTCTATGGTGAGAGGGTGGCCTTGGTGGAATTGGTGGAAATTCCTGCTGAGTGTTGACTTTGGCGATTCTTTCTGTAATGTTATTGCGTGTTTTTATGGAAATGGCAACAATCACAAACTGGTGTTTTGTTCGTCTTTGAGGGGCGAAGTATCATACTCTAGCAGTAGTTAAGTAATGATGGCCTTACTGTTTCTGGAAACCATTTACGCAGAATTCGAGATGTGGATATGAAGCATGATTTCGCCTTTGTTGTAAGTTGTCAGTCTTTGCTCTGCTTTTATTTAATTCTTTTCGCTATGATTTCTTCTTGTTTGGGGGAATGAATTGTTGACGGTGGTGAAAATTTCTGTGTTACTTCCATTGTTTGTTCCTCACATCCTTAATACAGGAGTTTAGTGATTACCGAGATGCTGATGATGCAAGATATAACCTAGATGGCCGTGATGTTGATGGCAGTCGAATCATTGTGGAGTTTGCAAAAGGGGTAAGCACTAATTGCATCAACTCTTTTCATGAATGATAAATGTCATGTCTCATTGGTGCCTTAGTTCTCATATGTCTGGTTCCCAAAAAAAGAGGAGAGACAGAAAGGAACTCACGGGGATATAATAAACTGTATGTTGAGTTGTTGCTTCTTGCTGCCTCGATCTCTATGCCTGTAGTTTTTGTTTAACTTTGTTTAGCTGAATATTTTTAACTTACATAGTATCAATTGCTTCAAAATCTTTTTTTTAAAAGAAAAGAAAAGAAAAAAAGGAACTTGATATCATTGTTGTTGTTTGTTGGCTGATTGGATTGTTACCTTACTTACCTTAACAATCAGGTGCCTCGTGGATCTCGAGAATATTTAGGTAGAGGTCCTCCCCCTGGTTCAGGACGCTGTTTTAATTGTGGCCTTGATGGCCATTGGGCTCGAGATTGCAAAGCGGGGGACTGGAAGAACAAGTGTTACCGCTGTGGAGAGAGAGGCCATATAGAACGAAACTGCAAAAACAGTCCGAAGAAGCTGAGGTAGGGCTGTGTAATGCTGCATTATCTATTGATCTTAATATTAGTTTAATTTATGCTGACATTTTTCTTGTTTGTCCTGCAGGCGTGGCCGTAGTTATTCACGTTCACCTTCTCCCCGTCGAGGCAGAAGCCGTGATCGAAGTTATAGTCGTGACCGAAGCTACAGGTTGGATTATTTTAGTCCTTACATGTATTAGATAAAAAGGGTGTAAGCTGCTTTAGCTTCAATGTTTCAAAAGTGGTTCTGTGGCCATTAATTTGTAGGCATGCTAATTCGTCTTGTTTATGTATCTCCATGGTAAATTTGATCTACCTATTGACAAATCTTTTTTTGGTGAATACCTAATTGACAAATCTATTGAATGATAAAGTTGCACAACCTGTAGTAATATACGGTAGAAGAAATAAGCAAGAGCGGAAGACATTGTTTCTCTAGTTAAATTCTATCTGCATCATGTGGAATCTGTTGAAGAATGTGTTTGCAAACATTTTGTTCCACCGCAGTTCAGTGTGCAAGAATCCTGTTCTTATGGTTTTTTTGGTTGCTTTTGTATTTTGGCAGCCGATCAAGGTCCCCAGTCAGGAGAGAACGGAGCCCAGTTCGTGAAGATAGGTCATTGAGTCCTCGATACAGAAGCCCAGAACCCAGAGACAGCCCTCCACCCTCGAAGACAAGGAATCGGAGTCTGACTCCTGATGAGGGCAGTCCGCGAGGTGAGGCTTCTCCTCGTAATGGCCGGCTGGGTGCCCGGCAGGATGGATCTGACTACAGTCCCAGAGACAAGAGCAGAAGCCCCGCAAGTAGCCCCGCAAGGGACAACTATGTTAGCCCTAAAGCTAATGGTCGCAGCCGGAGTGCTAGCCCGAAGGATGACCGAAGCCCCATTGAAGATGATGATGATGCCCGCCATTCTCCTCGAGGCAGCGAGTCACCTTAAGATGTATTCAGTGGTGTAAGAAGACAGGCCTAGTATTTTATTATTTATTATGTAGCTGTCTTGTGCAACTCTGACGGGCATAACTTGTGTTTATGGTTTTATGAAGGGACAGTTCTGTTATTTATGTCGCTCCGCTGGTTCTTATTGGGTGCGATAAATGTTGGCGGTCACTTGAATTATGGGGGGGTATACGAAATATACAAATACGATGCCAGAATTTTGCCAGAACCATCATGTCACCGTGAATCAAGCGTGCGCGGGGAGTCCGTTGCTCGTCTTAGGTTTCATGTGGACAGAGTATTTACTTTATATTTTATAAATTATAATTAAAGAGTTATTTATAAGTCAAGTTTGAAGGTGATTAAAATTATGGTATTGTGGGTGAGGTTGAGATGTCCTCATTGAAATTTGCCTGGCACGGACACTTATTAAATATTACCGTTTTGTTTTTTTTTAATTGTCACTTATAGCAGGGGTTTTTGGCCTGTGCTCATTAATTAATGGAGATAAATCTAAAAGTGAAGAGAAAGAAAATGAGTGAGAAAAAATATAATAGTTATTATTTAGTAAAGGTAAAAATGAAAGATTTAATGTATTTAATAATCTTATTATGTGAGAAATTGACCAGAGTGATAAATATTATGATCGCCAAAAAAATATTTAATATTAGTGTTTAGTATAAATGCAGAACGTAGAACTTAAAATAAGTTCATGCTACTTTTTTGACGATAATGCTATTCACAGTTGTGAAATATTCACAATGTCCTCGGACTAAAATTTGAAGGTATTATCCAGCGTGCTGTAATTGATGTTATTTTGTTGAGTCTATTGAATTAATCACAGTGTGACATTTTTGTCGCCGAAAAAAAATCTGCTTTGTATCCTTTCCTGAGAAGGCGCACGAGTGAAAGGGAACGCGAAACGCAGCAGCGCATCGGTAGTCTTATCTGCGTCCTCATTATGGTTCTTATTGGGTTCTCAATATCTATCTCTGAGTGGGAATCTTAAATTGAAGTTATGTCTCTGCGCCTCACTTTCCCCTCTCCCTCCGCCGTCTGCTCGGCGGCGCGTTCTCCACGGCTGCCCTCTAAGAAGACGACACTTGATAAAAAGCAAAGCCTCACCACCTTAGGCTTCGGCGGCGACAAGAAACATGAACTATGGCGTTGCGTTGAGGGTTGTGGGGCCTGCTGCAAGCTCCAAAAAGGCCCTTCGTTTGCCTCTCCTGAAGAAATTTTTACGCGCCCTTCTGATGTTGAGGTTTGCTTCTCCTTTTACTTCTCCAGCTTTTTGCTCCTTCCGGGCTTCAGAAAACTTATAAAGCCTCGCCTCTTGACCACACACTTCCCTTCCATTCTTCTTTTGATCAATTTCAGCTCTATAAAAGCTTGATAGGTCCAGATGGATGGTGTGTTCATTTTCAAAAGAGCACTCGAACTTGTTCCATTTACGCTGGTAAAACCACGCATCCCCCTCACGCTCTTCATTAGGCTGATGTCAGTTTTAACTTTGAGTGTGGCTGTGCGCCTCTTTGTTCTCCAGATCGTCCGTACTTCTGTCGCGTAGAGCCAGATATATTCGAATCTTTATACGGAATACACAGAAAAAAATTCAACAAGGAGGCCTGCAGGTTCGATATCTATTTTCTCATTTATTTACCCAATAAGTGAGCACTTGTCGTGAAATCCTTCAATTTTCTCTCTGCAGTAGCTGCAGGGACACCATTAAGGCAATTCATGGCTCCAATTCGGAGGAACTACGCAATTTCAATTACTCAATAAGGAGCTCTTCTAGTTAGATTTGAAGACTTGCGCATTGTTACTGCTCAAGCTCTTTTTCGTTGCTGTTCATTCTTAAAGCTGCTGGACTTTTCTGGTTTGAGTGCTCACAGATGATTCGAAACAACTACGACAACCAGAGATAGGGAAATCGTTATATTTCATAGTATACCGATGAACAAGAAACATCGTAATGCCAGAATAGCCACGCATTTACATGAAATTCCACATTGTCCTCTCTTCTCCCATACGTGTTCTGGGGAATTTTCGCTGCACTTCAATGCAGCAGTATAGACTATAGAGTTCTTCATTGTGTAATGTTGCATGATAATATGTGATGAGAAAAAGGTTTTGTCAATGATCGAGCGCATTGCTGCCGGGAAAGCCATATCATTTTACTATTGTTTTTGGTCCTAAACTCCATTTGCTGAGGTGCCTTAAAGCAGAGTCGGTAAATAACTTCCGTTGGTGCTGGAAGGTGACTAATCTAAATTTGTGAGGTGAAGATACTGAATTTTGCTTGATTGTTGAGCAGTAGCCAGTAGGCACCTATTCATGACATTTTTACATGGGTATCAACATTTGCACAATGCTTCTCACTTATCATCTGTTAGATGATAGAGCCAAGGCCCAGTTCAGCTTCAATGTCATCTCCATCTTCAAATAATTTTACAAACCGAGCCTGCTCCTTCTCCCTCTTCTTCTTTTGCCAGTACTTGTATGAAGCCACCATTCCGATTATAAGCATAGCGGTTATTAAAGAACTTAGCAAAACCACGACTGCTATTTGCATTCCTTTTCCACTATCATGCACCTCAGATGCTGGGCTAGACGCTACACACGTTAAGAAAATTATTGTTACTAGCGCTGAAATAAAGTACCAAAGCGTGCTAACTCAGAAGACAAAATCTAGGAAAATTGGTTCAGAAATGCAACTAAGGGTAGCAAATCTTACCCTGGGATGCCTAATCATCCCTCATAGCGAGGAGGCAAGAAATAACATGAGAAAATGTGGGGACCTAAGGTAACAGCCTCATTGAAGAGATTAGCATACAACTATGAAAGCCAGGGAAAAAACAAATACATTATTTCTTAAATAATGTTAATTTCTCTTTTCTGAAATAAATCCTGAAATTCAAGTACTTAACTAGAAATTGGAATAAGCTTCCAGTATCTTCAAATTGCAACAGCATCTCGTGAAATATAAGAGCTTTGCAAACAACGTACTTATAGATCTAGAGTGGCCATTCCATCATGAATAGTGTAGAAGGAATTTTAATAAATAAATATACCAAAACACTCACCATTAAAGAAAGATAAGCATTCTGGGCACAGAAAAGAGGCATTAAATTCCTTCTTCTTGAAATGAACGTACATGCCATAAGGGGCGTGAAAATCGGAAGGACAAAGCTCCCATTCGTCATATGCGTCATCTGAAATAATACTGTTTTCTTCATAAATTCCACATCGCTGGCACTTTGTACTCGAGAAGTTAGTCAAAGGCTGGAAATGTGAAGCAAATTTTCGGAAGTTGTTCGAAAGAATAATAACCCGCAACTAAATGATTACAAATGCTAACCATATGAATAATGATTAAGTTTCAGGTGACATAGCCAAATTACTCGGAGCTCACTTGTGAAGAAATTGATTCTATATGATTACTTACAAAATAGTTTGTAGATGTGCTAGTTATCTGAGTTCATTTACTTTGCTACTACGAATGTTTGCCAATAACACAGACTTTGCATTTGCATCGTTCCATCCAGGTTTCCAATTATAGATATCACAGCTGCAAATGAACAGAGTAGTGCCTCTGATATGGGAAAACCATACAACCAAAACATCAGCTTGTGAAATCAGAAAATTGGAGATTGATTTTCTTCAGTTAAGCTCCGGATTAGAACCCTATAAAGATTCTAAACCTGATC
This sequence comes from Neltuma alba, assembly GCF_004799145.2. Taxonomy (NCBI): domain Eukaryota; kingdom Viridiplantae; phylum Streptophyta; class Magnoliopsida; order Fabales; family Fabaceae; genus Neltuma; species Neltuma alba. The sequence continues at coordinate 23,222 of NW_021637248.1, forward strand.
AACTACTTTCATTTAAAATAAAAATTTTATGAATCTGTTTCCTCTTGATCCAATGAGTAGTTAGTAGAAGAGTTGCGCCACGCTTCTATGCCCATATCCTATCAAGCAGAATTTTAGAGAGAGAGAGAGCAAAATATGGAACATTGTGATTGCAGGTAGGCCAATTTTGTTATGTTCAGCGGCATTTCATTGCTTGTCTAAATTCTCAACTTTTACACACTTAAGAAATAAGCAATGCAATCAAGAGTAGATAATTAGAAATAGTTATCATGCAGACTAATTACAATATTGGACTATTAGCAGAAGTAAATGTTGCTGGAATGCGTACAGAATAATAAGCAGAAACAATTTTTTAGTCCGGAAAAAAAGAAAAAGAACAAGTAGCAAGAGAGAACCTGCCATGATTCTTCACCCTTAAAAGTATACAAAAGATGCGCTTTCTTGACATCCGGCAGTACCGTCTTGTTCTCCTCCTTGCATAGGAAATAAACAGTTGGAGTGACCTTCAGCCAATTATGGGTTTTAAAGATTTCAATCGAATTTAGTGTGACAGATGCAGACAATACAAATCCTGCGCGGTGAAGAGCAGAAGCCACAGCAATTAGATAGCCATTAATTCACTCAGTTTACTCATCTACACTTGGCAGGAGGGGAAAAACAGAGAGACTCCTATATATAATAATTGGCCAAAAATGATAATGACCAAGAACATTCACAGCTCTCTGCCAAACTCAAACCCCTCTCAGCTGAGAGTCATGTGATTTACCCCTTTTTATTAATAAGCTTATTGAACATCTAAAAATCTACTTGCATTAAACACTTATTTGGGGGGAAAAAAACAGAGAAGCTGATTGTTTCCGATGAAAAATTACCGTGAAAATAGCTAAAGAAAATCACAGAGATGAGAAGTACACCAGAAACCCTAGAGTTCCGCAGATGCAGAACCGTACCCGACATGGCGGATAACAGATCCCACAGTGATTAATTAATGGCTGACAGCCGAAGGACAAGATGTTGAGACCCTCGAAATGATCAGGCAATTGGCGGGAATGCTCACTTCTCTCCTCTCCTGAGTCTCCTTCATCGGTAAACGACAAGCTACGTTTCGCGTCGTAGTCAATGCAATAAACAACGAACCAGCTAGGGCGCCTTTCGGAGCTTGCCTTGACCGGGTCACAATGCGACTGATTAGACATTGCTTAATTGGCGGGAAAACGCTGTCGTCCAGCGATCACTAATTCTGGAATCGGGAATGGCTCTCCTCATCCCTGTCTAAGGGGATGTTTGGATGAAGCCAAATCATGGTTTGGAGAATAGCTTCTGGAGAATAGCTTTTGAAAGAATAGCTTTTCTGAAAAAGTGATTCTGATAAAGTGAGAGTGTTTGGATAGTTGTTGTCAGAAGTGCTTTTTTATATTTAGAAATTACTAAAAAGGATATAAATTTAAATGATAATTATATATAAGATATATTTCATAATATATGTTTATTTGAAGTAAATAAATAATATTAATACAAAAATTAATACGTATATATATTAATAAAATAAATAAATATGTTTTTTTGCAAAATGATTTAATAAAATAATTAAATATGTATATATATTAATAAATAATATATGTTAATAAAATAATTAAAATTAAAACGTATATATATTAATAAAATAAGTAAATATGTTTTTTGTAAAATATATTATTTAACCTCAAGGCTCACCCTCACTGCCTCACAGACTCGAGTTGGTATTCACGCGTTGCCTCTTGGTCACTCCCCTCCCTCGATTGGCGATTCACCGTGTCCCCCTCCCCAAGCACACAAAAACCACAAACCTTTGCCTCAGTCCGTCTCCGTCAGTCGAGTACTCAACGCTCGACGCTCATTTCCCCAAAGCCCCCACCTCTCTCGACGCCTGTGCTCTCTCCTCTCTCATCGGCGTTGCCTCCGTCAGTCCCGTCTTGGCGTCTCGTCTGGTTGAAGCGAAGCCAGGAGGCTGGCTCTCTCCTCCCTCGTCGGCGTTGCCTCCGTTAGTCTCGTCTCGTTGAAGCGAAGACAGGAGGCTGGAGAGTGAAGGACCGAAGAGCTCTGTTTTCTTCAGAACGAAGCATGGACAGTGAAGGACCGAAGAGCTTGTGCCTCCTTCTGAGCGAAGCACCAAGAGTGAAGGCGTAGGATGGAGCTCGGTCGAGTGAAGGAGGAAGGAAATAACTGAAGCTTCTTCTGTGTAATATTCCTGGGCCCACCAACAATCAATTATTTGAAGCAAGCAGAAGCAGCCCTCCGTCCCATTATCCGAAACCAAAGTTTTGTGGGACAAAACCATGGTTTCTCCCAAAACCATGGTTTCAGTTTTTGAGGAGTGTTTGGCAAATTTTTTCCAAACCATGGTTTGAGGAAGAGCCAAACACCTCCTAAGAGGATGTCTAGATAGAATCAAAATTACAGTTTTAAAAATATTTGTACAGTATATAAAATAAATACGTGAAAAAAATTTATTTTATTTTATAAAAAATTAAAAAATACTTTTAGGTGTTTTCAAATATTCCAAGCCAGTTCCCTGTCGTTTACTTTAATCCGCCCTTCTGCAGCAAACCCGGATGCGTCGAATTTAGTCAGTCCTGTTTATTGTTAAAAAAAAGAGCAGCTTTACGATAACTTGCCAGGATCAGACATCAGTGAGAAGTAGCATCTCAAAGACAAGACCAATAAGCAACGGGTTAAAAGTTTTGCTTCCGACCTTTTACACATGTTTGAAGCTCACTGGATTTGACGGAGAATTAGGCGCGCAACAACCTATTGATGGGCATATCGCATATAGGCGTCTTGTAATGGGAAACGACGGTATTGGTTAATCATCTAATTAAATTGTGTCTCAAAATATCATATACTTGGGAAACTAATGCTTTATTTGCAATGTTGGTTGAGGAATCACGAGTGTCCTGTCGGATTTTGACTATAGATGGACCATTGAACCCCCATAAACCGCGCCGCTATATTTTCTACATTGCATTCATGAAGCACAATGCTCTGTTTTGCTTAACCACATGCAGTCTCAAATATATAATCCAAAAACATGGAGTTAAATAAAAATTGGCGTTGAAGAACGACATGGTGAGTTTAGCTAAGGAAGAGAATGGCTAATCCTTAGAATATTTCTCACAAGCCACCCTATCTCTTTCTACCTAGCCGGACCCTGGGCGTCCAGTTCAGAATAACACAATGTATCCAAATCAGCTCATCGCCGCCATATTTATCCTCTTCCTCGCCCACGACGTCTCCGGTCAGCCCTTCCACATACGTAACCGTCACGGTGGTCACCGCCATGGCGGCCATCACCGATACCATTATCGACGTCCTATGCTGCCCAGGCCAGGCGCCCACCAAGGAACACCGGCAACACCAGCAGCGCCGAAAAAACCCGTCGCAGTTCCTATTCCGGCATTACCATTTACCCCTGTCACGCCTTCTCTTCCAGCCACACCAAAAACCCCCGTCACAATGCCTGCCAAACCACCACCACCAACGTCGCTGCCACTCGGAATAATAGGTGAAATCTCGGAGCACGCAAAAATGTTCGGATGGGACCCAATGAAGGTGATCAAAGGATGCGGTCCTAGCTGCGACTTGCTCAAATATCTTCACAAGCAAGAATTCCTAATAGCCCACAATTGGGTCAGGCTTTTATTCAAACTGCCATCTTTCACGTGGGACGAGAAGCTCGAGAGTGCCGCAAAACAATACGTGATGCAGCGCTACAAGGATTGCATGGATGTTCACTCGAACCTTCCTTACGGAGAGAACATTTTCTGGGGCCTAAAGCTGCATTGGACGCCGTCGGACGCGGTGTATTCTTGGTTCAATGAGAGCAAATGGTACGATTTCAAGAACCTTCAGTGCACGGCGCCGCCCGGCGAGGATTGTGGGCATTTTACGCAGATTGTGTGGAAGGACTCTGCGCGTTTGGGTTGTGCCCTCCAGCATTGCCAAGATCCCACTAAGGGTATGTTGATCGTCTGCGAGTACGACCCTCCCGGCAACTACGACAACGAGAACCCTTTGGACGATAACAATGCCAAACACCACTCCTAATTCATTTTAGCTTCCTTCCATAACCCACACACACACACACACATATCTATATATATATATGAGTGCGGATATATATGTGGTTGTACTGCATTGCTACTTCATCCCCCACGCATGCTTTTTTGTATCTCTTTTTATCCGAGGGTTGGTGGCATAATTTACAGAAACATGAACAGAATCAGATTCTTTCTTGGTTTGGAATTGGAGCCTTAACAGAACAAGATTCGCCTTCCATGTTTTTCAATTGGTGATAATGAAAGGTGAATGAAGATTAAAATGGAATGAACATACAATAAATCGATTGTGATTCCCCTGCCATGCCACCGAGATATTATGCTTGATGGTTACGCCTCAACTGAACAGAGCAGGACACTGCATGTACCGTAACAACTACCCCGCGCTCTTTTTCTCCCTGCCTTATTACTTACTTCATTCAAACGTAACAATATCGATTTGAAAAATGGAAAAGAAACTGCGATAACGTTCTCGTGTCAGATTTTCATCGCGAGAGGGAGAGGGATATAGCAGGGCAAAAGCAGAGCAACAAAATAATCAAAATCAGAATTCTCATTCATCTACAAACAGGGTTCTAATGAATCCTCCTCATCGCTAATTCTTGACCTTTGTTTTTTACGGGGATGAGGGATGCAGCAACACGCATGGTTCAATTTTCAAGTGAGTTTAGGTGGAGTCACTGTGAGAAGACCTTGGTGTCTAACTGGTACGCCTTGGTGAAGAATGCAGGCCAACAGAGGTAGGTAGACATTATACTGCTAATAGTCGATGCACCTATCAGCATATTCATGACCACAATCTGAAGTTGAATGGCCTCTAATGGTGATGCCCCTCCCATAATCATACCAGTCATTGCCCCAGGAAGCGATATTAGACCTACAGTTTTGGCGTTGTCCACTACAGGCGAAAGTGCAATTACCAGAGACCTTTTCACCTGCTGATGCGTAGCTTGTCGTGGGGTCGCACCAAGAGCCAAAGCCGTCTCAACCTGAACAAGAAAGGGAGGGGAAAAAAAACTCGTTTCATTCAGACTTTGAAACCGAATCTTCATAAAGAGTAAAAGGCTTACTGACCAAGTTCATCTGCCCCTGGACGTCGTCTCGGAGTCTTTTCATGGTAACTCCGGTGACAGTCATTGAATTTCCGACCATCATGCCGGCGACGGGGATGATGTATCTGGGAGTGAAGGGAACACGCTCAGCAACACTAGCAGCAGCATAGTGATTGACGTTCCTGTGAGAATGGAAGCACCGGCCACATATTTACCACGAGGGATTTGTTTGGCTCGTTGACCCGCCGTGTAACCAGCAACTATCACCTTCATCACAAATTGATCCATAATTTTACGGTCAATAACGGGCGGTATTCATTTTTTTCCCCCTTTTCTTCTCATCACTCTCACAGATGAAGAATATTAAGTGCTACTGAGTTGACTCGGTGTCCATGAATTATAAGTCATCTTCCATGGAATATTTTGGGAGCAGAAGAATGGATTTAATTTTTCCTGAGCGAGCGACCCGATAGAGAATCTGAGCTAGTTCTGAAATGATCCAAGAATTTTTTTTTTTTTTAAAATGCTGTTGAGATCTCAAAGTCTGTCTTTTCTAAATATCAGACAATCATTTTTTAAGTTCACGGGGTCAATGTGAACACTGAATTCTGATTGAACATCGGCAGAGATTTAATTTTGAAATGTGCATGCGGTTATCAAAAATCAAAGCAAAAGACATAATTTTAAAAGCTGAATTGAAATACTTATTTTTGAATGGTAAGGGAAGTGATATTTTGAGGTCGAATCATTGGTGGGGACAAAAAATAACAAAGGAATACACGAACGAGCATTTCAAAATGAAAAAGAAGACTCTGGAATTTACCCTCATTTCGTCGGTAAGAAAGATGGGGGGGGGGTAAAAGAACAGAACAGGATGAATCTTCGACCCAGAAAGAGATTGAGTTCCTCAAAGACGGCATAGAAGTTTGCCTTGAATGTTTTAATCCAGAAAACTAGAGATTAAAAAAAAAAAAAAAAAAGAGGCGTTTCATTGATAAAAGAAGCACCTTCTTGTTGGCGCCGGGGGCAGAGAGAGTGTAAAACAAGGCCATACTTGGATAAGAGGGATTAGAGACATACCATAAAAAGGTAAGCGAGAAGGATCCATCCGACGTTGTGATGACTGAAGATGAACTGCAAGACAAAGCCAATAACAGAGAGCTGAAGGAAGGCCCTGAACATAGCATAAAGCATCTCTCCCTCCAAACCCAGTTTCTGCAAGAAGGACAAAATGACGGCCAAAAGCACCACCGCAGCAGCGGCCGCCGGCTTCCCCATACCTTTCAAAACCCAATCAACCATGCTAATCCCCTTCGCCCCCACCATGAATCGTGTGGTTTGCAGGTATCATCATCCTCATCATACCGTACTGCTGAGTTCTAGCCAATATATATATATAAAGCCGTATATCTCAGAAACCACCCTCCCCTGGCTCTGTATCATCTCGTGCAGTCTCAACCAGGTGCCCCACTGAGGCCAAGCCCTGATATTTATTTATTCGTTTTTCATACCACAACAAAGCTTACCTATTAACGTTTTTGCTCAAAAAACTCCGAGGGAAAATTGGAATTTTTGTTAAACACGACAATCTTTTTATTAAATACAATCTTATTTGAAACATTATTGTGTACTAAATATGGCCACCCTTCTCAGTAAAAATTCAAACTTTAATTTATTATATTATAAAAAATTAACTTTTTTTTTACTGAACCCAGTTTATTGATGAAATACCGATGGGAAGTTTTTTTAAACGGTCATTAGCCGAAAAAAATAGGACGTACGTTCGAACACGGAAAAAGTCGGCGACGGGTTACTGGGCCCCGATCCACCCCACTTTAACGGTGAGGTGGCAGTGAGGGAACCCTCTCTTAATTGTCAACTGTGTTGCTTGAGCGTGACAGGCGAACCCGATGTATTTTACTCCGTTTATTTTGATTTTACAAGGACTTCTAGATAAACGGTCATGGAAGATGCTCATCCCAAGGGGTGCGAACGATTTGCCGGGAGGGCATCCTTCAACAGCGCCGCTGGTGGATGACCGTTTGATCAGTGGCAAGTTGCAAGGTGTGAGAGAACAGCATAAATGAGAGCGGATTGTTGTTCATGATTTAAGGTTGATGTGGGATCATAAATACGACATCTCCAATTAATTTAACCTTTCCGTCTTCTGTCTTGCTGTCATGTGATGTTCATGGTTTTGGTCAATAGCACTGTACGGGCACGCGTCTTGTCGCACGTTACCCGTGGACCGTTTATGAACAAGAGGATTTTTGTTTTATATGCATTATTATTATAGTATTAGTGCACATGTAGATAAGGGTATGCGCCGGGATAACTTGCAATTACTCCGCTGGTCAAAACACCTAATTATTAAATTGGTTTTAGTTTTAAATATAAGACTCATTTTTTATATTTATTAATTTTTTTTAAATTATCCTATAAATACTCTCTCGAACCATAATCAAGTAGAAGACGTATTAAGAAAAATGATTATGATACTTTAGAAAAACATATCACATTTTTTATAATTAACTAACTTTATCTAACTTTCTTAATCTAATCAAATTAATTAAATGGGTTTTATATTAAGGATAAGAGAAGTATTTGAAAACAGCATGGCGTCTTGTTTTTTTTTTTTTTTTTGACCAGCCGTTCTTGTTTGTTTCACGGCCTTCTTTATTTCACTCTACAACGCCGGCGAACTACCTTAATTTGGCCGCAGGTAGGCCATTGCTTCAGAAGAGAATTCATGCCACACAAACCATATCTTCAAAGAATCTACCGTTGTGGGCATTGATGGGCATCCACTAAGATTTAGGGATTGTGATTTGAATTTTGTAAAGACAAAAAAAGGATGATTTTAGGGAGGCAGTAAGAACCCATCGCAGCCATTCATTTGTAAAGTCAGAGTTAATCTCTGGCCATCTGTCCCTTTGTTTTGCTAAGTATTCATAATTCATAATGTTCTCTAAGATGATGAACTGTTTTACCTCGACGATATTTAAAGATCTCCTGGGACCAGTTTTGGGTATTTTCCATCGAATCCAAATTCTGAAACCTACATTTGCGTGGCCCATGGATCTATGCTTTTAGAAGTGACTCGGCTATTGTTTTTATCCTTAAAATCCCCAGGCCTTAAGGCCTGAAGAATCTGTGAGCCACGATGGACGGTTTGATTGGGCTAATTGGGCCGAAGCCCTGGCAGGCTCAGATGCTTCAAACTCGCTGGTGCGGCAGTCTCCTCTTGCCCTCAACTGACCAGCGGCCAGTTCACCTTGTAAGCTCCGAGCTTCTTCCCGCTCGGATCGAAGATGAGTCTTCTGAGAGCCGCACTGAGGTCGAACTCTACTTTTCCCACTCTCCGAGAATGCCATGGCTTCCCACCTCTCCTTCGAGCCACGTCCAGGATTTTCTTTTCATCCGAAGCAGAACAGCCGCCTCAGGATCCACAAGCCGAATCGTTTCTGCGAACTCCTCGCGAAGGTACGCCGTTTGATCCGTTTCCGAAGCCTAATAATGCAAAAAATTATCCTTTATTGGGTATTCAATACGGCAACAGATAAGAGTAATTCGCTATCGACTTTTCAGTATTGACAATTGCACAGGAACCTAAGCAAGGAATTTTGTTAACATATCGCTAATTATGCTGTCACGATATTTTTTTACATTTCTAGTTTCTAATCTTAATCATTTATTCCATCCACGGCCATGATTTTTTTTCACTGACAATGAATATGTTGGTAAACCATGCATTCTTTTGAATATATTTGATTAACGGGGATACATGTGTCATTTAGAAACAAAGTATATGCTAGATGCATTTAGCCCACTCTTTACTACTGCTGGCTTCACTATCGCTTTGGCCTTTGATTAATCAGTTGTTCCATCCGCTCTTTTAGCCAAAGTAACAACTCGCTCCTTTCTGTTTCTCTTCTTAGGTTTGGCATATGGTAGGCTGTTGGGCGTTCGTAATTACACGCTGAAAACAGATATAATCCACTTTCTTAAAGGTTGTAATTTGACCACGGAGGATGTCAAAGTGGACTACGGCCGTTACTTTACGCCCCTTGCAATGTAATGCCTTCAGTCTCTCATTTTCCTTGAAGGGAACTGCGAAAGTTTTAACATTTTCGGCACTAACATCGTGATTGACTGCATTTCTCGCTGACGAGTGTCAATAGCATCATTTGTCTGTTTTGCTATTTTTTTTTTTTAAAAGAATTCAAAAGATTCACTTTCATACCATGCATCATAAAGGCATGAGCTGATTATTTTCCTAGTTCGTCTCGTGAGCATGTTATTGTTCATATTTAACTGAAATCTCTTGATACATTCTATGGTCAAAAATTACTGGTTGAAGAAAAGATTTTGGCTATCATCAGGATGTTGCAATTCCATTCTTACAATGACTATGATCGGGCTGTAAGACATATTGCAAGGAATGGTCGCTTGTACAGATTGGATAGAGTATGCTGCTTACATTTGTCTATCGCAAAAGATTGATCAATCTTCTTATGTGTATACTTGACTAGTGCTTGATGATATATATAATTGTTTTTTCTTGGTTGTTAGACTGATCGTGCCCAATGGGATGTTGTTACTCCTTATGATGGAAAAACTGTAAGTATAAATTAATTATGTTTTCCTTATTGTTTTTAGGAGTTTGAAGTGCTGGTTATTCTTTCATTATCAAATGTCGACACTCAATGAAGATAGATAGCTTTTTAGTTTTTACCCGTTTTAAGTGAAAGAATTTAGGTCTTTGCATGCATGCATACAAAATAACATCTTGATTGACAAATGATACATTTAAAACATAACTATCTGTTACAAATTATGAAGAATGTCATGGTACCTTTTCAGTTGCAGAACAATGTATGCTTTCTCTCGTATAAAAATAACATAGAAGTTGCATTTTCAAAGTTTTTTTTATCTGATGCTTGTTTTTCTTTTTTCTTTTTTTTTTTTTGGGGGGGGGGGGGGGATAATATGTAAGCATTTATGCATGCAATCAGCTAGTTGTCTTGATTTTGGGTGTCGATGGAGTATCTATTTGAAAGGGTTGCAAAGTTTTGAATATGGAATTTCGCCTATAACTGTCATATATGCAAATGACTAGCCAGTTTTTCGCCTTGAAATTTGGTTGTTGAAAGGCTGTGATTTGTTGACTCCAAAGCATGACAATTATCTAACAGCTGCCTGTTTTTGCCAGATTTTGATGCGAGGATTTCCTCGAAATGCACTAATAGATGAAATAGAACGTTTTCTGCATGGTTATGAATATGATCAGACCTCCATCAATATTTTTCTAAGGTTAATGTCAAACTATGTTCTGAATTATAAGTGATGTTCAATATTTAAGATTTTATCCAGATGATGAGTTTCGTGTGCTCACAGACAGGGAGAAACTTTTGGAAATCCCGTTAAAATGGCTACAGTACGTTTCCGTTCAAGGACTGAAGCAATGAGTGCGTTTATCACAAAGAATAAGACGTTTTGCCTTAACAGCCCAATTTCGATTATGGTTCTCCAGTAGCGAGTCTATGCCACTCCCTCGCGTTACTGTCACAGCTGGAGCGTTTGCTTTCAGACAGAGAAGACGACTAATCTCACAGCCTAGTTTTATTTGTATTGCTTTTTGTGGTCTTAGTTTTTGTGTCAGAAATAGGGGGTGACCTCAGCAATTTGGCCTGGCCATCCTAAATTCTCATGTTTATTTTGGCTGCATTGCTTCTCTGTTCTTTTCTCCCCCCAAGGACGAAGTTTATTCCATTTCCCCCCTTTATCTATATAATTAATATGATTATTATATCTCTACAATTCTGTCTCATCGTAGTGACATATCGACAACTGGTGAATTCGTTGGATATGTGTGGGAGGATCTTCTTCTGGCAATTCTCCTTCGTAACTCTCCAGCTGCCCGTGAAAATGTGGTAAGATGATAAATATGTGATATAACTCTGGTAGGACTCTCCATTGGTGATTTTCCTCCGAGATGACTGTACTGGTGCATTGAAATAGGCTCTCTTCTCTGATTACTTCCAAGATATCTTAATGAGGAGCTCGGGGGAATAAAATAACAAACATGATTCTATAGTATACACTAGGTCCTGCAACTAGGATGAAAAGCAAAAATTCGCTCCACTTTGTATGCACATCGTTTCTCAACTTCCATGGATCCCAAAGGAAAAATGTAATCCGTTAAAGCATTAGCAGATCAAGGCATCTGTTGCAAGAAATCTTGGAACTTGCAGAAGCATACTAGCTCGAGCAGGGTTGTCAACGTTGCTCGGATAATCTTCTAATTCTGCCTGCGCGACATGTTTAAACATTGAATCATGGTAACAATAGTCTCCTACTCTCCTAAAGCAGATCAAGTGCCCGCCTACAGTTCAATTTTCTATTTGCTTTTTGTACGATTTTCTGTCTGAGGCGTTAGAGGGTAAACTTGTCCCACAATTAAGCCTGGACTCAGTGCTTAAAAGGTTTGCAACATCAAACAGAGGTGTATTATCAGTATTGTTATCCTTACAAAATATCATCTCGGTTCTAAATATAAAAACTAATTTGTAATGTAGATTATATCAATATATTTAGACCAAAGGTAGTACTAAACTATATCAAGTGTGCGTGCAACGAGAGTATCCTCTACACGAAACAGGAAGAGAGATGCAAATCTATCGTAGCATAATCGTGTTCGTCCATTTCAAGACACTCCGCAACTTCCTCCTCAAAACAAGTTTAGAATGTTACATAGGCCAATAGACCGAGGCAGCGAAGTCAAAATCTGGTATGTCAAGTTGCGCCAACTCTGGCAACGTGCTTGACGAAGTTCAAGCTTGATCCTGTGTTAACAGCAAGACCTGAGTGCGCGTATAAGATCCAATCCTGGACATCATTTTATTTTTGCAATCTGCTGAGGATGAACCATTAGGAATGTTCTGGAGTTTCCTTTGTTAGAGCCAGTTGTAATGTACTTCGTATAAAAGTTAGTTTGACATTCAATTTGGTTTTAAATATAAGTTCCTAATTCATTTTGTTTTTCACATTTTTTTTTTCAAAATAGTCTTTATAATAGTTGCGTATGTTAAAGATTTTATCAAATAATAGTTTTAGCTAATATATATGATTAGTAAAGATATTCTTAAAAAAATAACATATATTTATTATAAATAATTAATTTAAAATTTTTAATCTATTTAAATTAGTTATTTCTACAAACGACCGGAGGTTGTAATATAATAGTATCAACTTGGACCAGTAATTATAATCGGGACTCTGTTTTCTTTGTACTACGTACATTTGCCTGCCTTGCCTTTTCACATCTCGAAATTGGAGAGTTTACCTGCTGCTAAAGCATACAATATCACTCAAAATATCGTTGCTTTTGTACTTTTCAGTATGAGCCCATGATCAGAGCTCGCTTTGCGCCCGCAATGCCGTAAATCTCCATTATAGGGGAATGAATGCCCACGAGGCCTTATTTTATAGTCATTGACCATGCTGGTATAATCACAGTACATTGAGAATAAGGCTGCGAGATTGTAGATGAGAAGGCCAATATATGTGTACACACACACACACTTTTATTTTGTCAGACGCGTTAATTACATTATCGTTTTCATTTATATTGTCGGCGACAAGAGGAAGAAGCCATATTGGTGGAGCCATGTCGTTTTCATTGATGAACACAGCCAAAAGCAAATTAGTTCGGGGGGATATGTGCTTGAACTGGACATTTTACCTGTCGACAAAATTTCTCCATCTTTTTCTCGGTGTCATCAGCTGGAATGTTTTGCTTACTTATTACAGAATGCTCGCCATGTCCATGCATCGACCTGATATGCATGGTGATTGGGTTGATTATCTTCCAACGTAAATATAGAATTATATGTAGTAGTTAAGCATGTTAATGATTTAAAATATGGTACTCTGGTAGCTAGGAAATATGATGAGTATATCACGATGGATGGAGACCGTAGTAAATATAAATTCCTCTTTCGATTGTCATCATAATCGCTTCTATATAATGATTAAGCAGCTAGTGGACAGAAATGACTGGTTATTAGTCTTGATCATTGACTATCTTCCGATAATAGCACAGCTTATAAAAAGCAAATTAAAAAGAATGCTAGATACATGTGTCTCTTTCCAATCATGACCACTGATTTTTTTTCTTCGCTAAACTTCTGAGAAAATGAGTCAATTAAAATGATCTCAAAAGGAATCTGAAACTGAAACTCCAATTAAAAAAATAGTAACTTTAGTATGTAATTTAATCATCTGATCCTAAAATGTAAAACCCTTATACACACTAGTATAAAGGTTTTACATTTAGGACTCGAGGAGTAATTTATTCTGATCTAACAAGAGGATTTTGCTATCATCAACAAGAGTCTGACATATATCTTGACATCTCATATTATATCTAGGTTATCGAAAATGGTACGGTTTTCTATAAATCTTATATTTTATATAGAGTGCAATTTGTGTGCCGATAAAGGTTAGTTTAATTAATAAGGAGTCGACTTATAACTCATAATCTCATAATATAAAATGAGATGAACAATTATTCTGCACTTTTAATTTCTAATTAAACAGGAAATAGTTAGAGCAAAAAAGATTAAACAGTCATCCTATGGGCTCATTTGGATTGGAGATTATAAGTATTTATTAATACATTTTACGTAATTCAAGATAATTTTTTTTTACATATTTTTTTTGTAATCTATAAATCATAATTAAAAAACTACTTGTATACTATTTCAAATAAGTCTTATATCTTTTCTCACTATAAAAAAAAAACTAAAGAACAAAGAAACAATTATTTTATAAAAAAAAGACAGAGAAGAAAAATCAGTGTACAGCACAGTTGCAAAGTTCCATGTTGGATCCAAGTCCATAAAAAGGCACAGATCGGTCCTCAAAGACTCAACTGCATCGAAAGAGAAGCACATGATCCCATAATGGAAGAAAGAGCAACCATCTTAGCAGCAATCTCCACTCTCCCTCCTTCCCAACTCTCCCACCTCTCCCTCTCCCTCCTCTCAGCCACTCACCTCCACCGCCTTCGCCTCTCCTCCGTCCTCGCCTCCCCTTCTCTCTTCTCCGCCACCCTCCGCCACCTACACTCTATCTCCCTCCCCGAAAAGTACCTCCTCATCGCTCGCCACCTCCTCTTCTCTCTCCACCGGATCACCACCCGCTTCCTCTCCGACCTCACCATCCCATCTCCGCCTTCGCCGCCTATGTCCACCGCCATTCGACAGAGAGACCTGAACGCCGTCCTCCTCCTCCTCTTTTTCTGCGAGACCCACCAACACAACCCCACAGTCCTGGAGGAGAATTATTCGGATTGGAGGCTCAGCTTATGTAATATTTTCTCTGATCAGTTGCTGACAGCTGCTTATTCTCCCGTTGGGGCGAGTACTTGGACGGCTCTGGCTCCTTACGTTGATATGGTGAGTCGGAGCTGGAGACTTGTGAAGATAAGTTGCGGCGGGGGAAGAAGGGGGCGTCGCCGGAGACGATGGCGGGACTTCCGGGCGTAGAAGTGAAGGAAGGCGGAAGGGAGTGTGTAATATGTAAAGAGGAGATGAAGGTGGGGAAGCACGCGTGCGAATTACCATGCGAGCATTGGTTTCATTGGATGTGTATATTGCCGTGGCTGAAGAACAACGACACGTGTCCTTGCTGTCGCTACCGATTGCCGTCCGATGATGTCTTCGGCGAGATCCAACGGTTAATGGATATGTTGATTAAATTGAGCGGGCGGCAAAGCCTGGTTTAGTCATGAGTGCGTCCAACCTTCACACCATACGTGCACAAGTCCATACGAGGAAGACTGAATGATGTGGACACGGTCAAAGTGAAAAGCTTTTTTTCCCCTATTTTGTTGTTAGCCAGAGTATCCTTCTACTTAAACGGTAAGAAACTAATCTCTCGGAGTACTGTCAGGCACCGTGATGACAACTCCTCCTAACAATTTTTTTTTTTTCATACACACCATCCCAAAAATCAAACTCAGAATATGATATTTAAAATGCTTAAATCCTTTTTATTTGGACTAATACTTATTTTTTCCCCCTCCTTTTTCATAAATTCGTTATATTTATCACGAGTATTGGCAAGAGGCGTCCAACTTAGGTTGATGAGTAGGCTAGGTCCAGGCCCAGGTTTAATGTGGATCTGTGTCTAAGTAGGTCTAACAATATTTAAGCCCTCACTTAATAATTATCTACGGATCTAGCAGTCTTTGGGCCCATAATTTCATGAAACATATTCTATCCCTCGTCCATGTATCTATCAAGTATCAGTGACATAATTTAAATCCAACATTTATGGGGGGAAAAAAATTATCTGTGAGTAGAGAATGATATAAAATAGGAATAATTTGGACCCTCCCTAAAGACAGAGGTCCACAATGAAATTTCAAAGATATAGTAGTAGGACCATCACCGGGTCGTGGGTGCCAAGAAGAAGAGGATGAAATGAAGGGCGCATGAGAAGGTGGGCATCTAATGATTCCGTTTGCGTCGTGAGAAGAGGATGACACGTGTCAAAACGCCATCAACTGACGTGCCAATTAAAGGGCCGCTATCTAGTGCCTCTAGTTCTGATTATAATACTTTATTTGTAGACTATAAATAAAATTTTATAATTAAAATTAAAAGTAATACTCCCTCCGTTCCTTATTATAAGAGACATTTGATGCTTATGGCATGTTTCTATATATAAGAGACATTTAAAAGTTGTTTCTATTTTTTTGTGTTGATTTCCTATTTTACCCATATTTATTGTCTCCAACTTACACACTCTCTCCTTCCCACTTCTCTTTCTTTAATAATTTAATTGTTCTCTCTCATGCTCTCTCTCCTTATTAATGAGGGCATTTTTGGAAAAAAGATTATACTTTTTACACATTGATTGTTCTTAACTAATTTTAACTGTTTTTTTGATCAACGTAATTCGGTTATTCGTCTCTTATAATAAGGAACGGAGGGAGTATTTGCCAACGCGTGGAGCGCTCCAAAAGCTGGGAGCGGCTAACTATTTACAGCATTTTATAATTGCCTTGTTGTTGAAGTAATTATGGAGTGTATGAATTAGACGTTGAAGCCGTTAATTACATCACAAATCATAAAAACGGGGACCATGCTTAAAGCTTCTGAATAAGCAGCTATTACTAAGGGGGTGTTTGACAAAACCAAAACCTAGGTTTCAGAATCACTTTTCTGCAAAACGAGGTAAACTCCTCCACATATTTACTTCGTAATCCGTAAAAGCACTTCTGAAACCATGATTTGGTTTCTATCCAAACACCCCCTTAAATCAGTGACCACTCCTTTTGCTTTGAGTGCACTTCAATCCCTGTTCCCTCTCCCTCCTACTATCCGGACATGAACCCAGTTTAACCCATCATTCCATGTTTTGGTTGAAACATGTTGAATTGCCCTGTGAATAAAATCACAGGAGTATGCAAAATAAATACTTGATCTAATCGATTATTATTTTATGCAGTTGATAATGATACACTCTTCTAATTCTTAATGTAAGACTTAATTAGCTAATTTAAGTAAATTAATGATGTCAGTTAAATTAGCTAATGTGATGTTTTTTTCCCTAAAATATTATGATCATTTTTTTTAATTTCCCTTTTATATTTCTTACATGATTATTGCTGAGAGACTATCGATAGAGTTAGTTTAAAAAAAATTGATAAATATAGAAAATAAATTTTGCATATAAAACCAATATCAGCTTTCTAATTAGGCACCATATTATTGACCAGAGGAGTAGAGAGTCGGGTTTTATGGGTTGTTTATGAGTAACGGAAATAAACGGGAGGTGATTAAATGATTAGCAAATAAAAGCCAAATCCTTTCCATCGACAGTTATGAACGAAGAAATAAACAGGCATTCAGTATGCATGCTTCTTTGAATAATAATTGCTGGATGGGATGTGAATAGAGATAGAGAGTTAAAATTATTAAACTCAAAACTCGTTTGAATTGGATTTTTCTCGTTTTTGAAAATTCTCACATGGCAGTTTTTTAATTAAAGTCCACATGAAGTTCCTTCCAATTTTCCACTGTGATGGGTAACTTAACGGGTTGAAAACAAGTACTCTAGCAATCTGTCCATATATTCAAAAATACAGTCTTAGAAGACATAACAAATCGGCAAATAAAATTTTAAAAAAATTGCTTTTCACAACATAACCTTAAAGATATAGTCTTCTGGTCCTTAATATAAAACCTAATTATAAAATTAATTTTAGTCCTAAATATAAGACATATTCTTATATCTATCAATTTTTCCCAAATCACCCATATTGATACTTCCTCAACAATAATCAAGTATGGGAGGGAGGGAGGATATAATGAAAATGATTAAAGTATTTTAGGAAAAACATGTTATATTTACTCCTCCGGTCCTTAATATAGGACCCAATTCTTGAATTGATTTTGGTCCTAAATATAAGACCCATTTCTCATATTTATTAATTTTCTCTAAATTACCTACATGGATATTCCCTCAATCATAATCAAGTAGAAGAGGGAGAGGGGTATTAAGAAAGATGATTACGGTGTTTTAAGAAAAATGTGTCACTTTTCTTATAATTAACTAACTTACCTAACTTTCTTAGTCTAATCAAATTAATTAAATGGGTTTTATATTAAGGATCGGATGAGTATTATAGTTAACTGATTTACCTAGCTTCTTTAATCTAATCAAATTAGTTAAATATGTCTTATATTAAAGATCAAAAGAGTATTATTTTGACAATGTCATTGTTAATACCTAAGCAATCCTCATACACGTTCGAAGAATGAGACGACACCTGGGTAACTTGGGATTTATTGGCCTTTACGCCTTCTAAAGAAACAACAATTGCTTTACGCAAACTCTTGGCCCTTGGGTTTTTGGATTTATATTTATAATTAATATAATTATTTAAAAAACATTCAAGGGAGTATGGCTTTTGTAAGCTTTGTGTTTTCGTCAAACTTTATTGAGTTGAAAGGATGTTTAAAATGGAAATTAATACACTATACTCAACAAAAGATCTGTAGAGAGAAGTAACAATAATCATGACCAACAAATTAAGATGCAAACAATGCGGCCTTCGGTGGGTACAAAACGTTATCATTGGTTTGATTTGATGCGCAAAAGAGCAAATAAAATAATTATAAAATTTTCTATAAAAATTAGTGTTGTGTTTCTATTTTAAAAATAATCAAAAGATATTCTTTTAAATTTAGATAAATATGAAAAATGTAAGAAACTAGGCCAATATATATATGTTACTTCTAATTCTTAATATAAGAGTTAATTAGAAGTTTAATTTGATTCTAAATATAAGATCTCAATCTACTTTATATCTCATATTTATTTATTTATTTTCAAAGTAATCCTTATAATAGTTGTATATGTTAAATGTTTAATATACTTTTAGCCAATATATGATTAGTAAAGGTATTTTAGAAAAGACAACACTTAATTATTATTATTATTATAAATAACTAACTCAACAAAATTTTTTTAATTTACTCAAGTTAATCAACTACTTATTATATTAAGCATCAGAGATAGTATTATGCAGACTATCTTTGATGATCGATGTTAGAAACTTTTATGTTCTTAAATATGAGGCCCCCCCGAAAAAAAAAAAGGTCCTTACTAATCGTGCTGTAAATAAATATTCACTCCGTTTCATTGTATTCGTCCTTTGAAAGTTAATTATAAAGAGTGAGGAATGCAATAAATATATAAAAATATGATATACTATTATGAAGCCTGCTTCTCATTTTATTTCGAACAGTGTTTAATTAATACCCAAAAACCATTATTGTACTCCCAGGATAAAACAGAAAAAATAACATTAAATTTTGCATTCAAATTGAGAAATAAAGGCTCATGTGAAACAAATTTTTTATTCTAGCCACCTAGTCAGAATTAAGGAAAGATTTTTAAGCGTAAATTTATGATTTTTACCCATATTTAAATGAAATTTTTTAAAATTTGCTTTCCCATTCTGCCTAATAATTAATGACTTTAAATAAAAATAATGTTAAATAATATAATTAATACCTTATCAAATCAAGAAGTGTTCTGCATAACGTAGTTATTATGAGCTCAGTGTATACCTTATTAAAAATACCATGTCTTACTTCTCTGCCTTCGTTTCAACACACAAACTTCAGTAAATAATGCACAATAAGGGGGGGGGGGGAACTCGAGATGATTATTACTGTGCAAATAGAAAAGCTGCGTCAGATTCTAGTAGAAGTTGTCGGGATGTGGATATTTATAACTCTCACCCTCGCTCTGACGCTCACACACTTCAAAATCACCTGCTATTTTCCTGTGAGTATTATTCCAAGTTCTCCTTCGGTTTTCAAATTCCCAAAGATAGCGTCTTTTCTTTCTTTCATTTAATTTGAACGCGGGCTCTCCAAATTAGACTAACGAGAATTCACATTTCTGGGTCTGAAGTCTGAATTGATCCGAGCGAACCCACTCACAACATTTGCGTGCGAAGCCCAAAGATGAGCCCTTGCTGCGACCGAAGCACGGAGAATCAGCTCACCCTAGCTAATGCCGACAAGGAGGATCCAAAATCGAGGTGGCTTTTTCTTAATATATATTTTGTTTCTTCTTCTCTCGTTCTGCATTGTGAAATCTGAAATGGGTTGTCCATGAAGATGGAATCACATTGTTGCATGGGTTATTTCAGGGGCAAGAAAATGGAGAGAGATGAGGGTTTGAACACCGTGGTGCGGTGCCTGAGAGGAAGATTGCTCGCTGAAAGGCAAGCCTCTAGAGTTGCTAATGAGGAAGCAGAGTCTATGGGCAACAAGGTGCTCTGTCACTTTCGGTGAAATTTTTAATCGATTGTGTTTCATGAGTCACATTGTGAAGCTTTTAGCCTGGCAAAACTTTATTCCATGTCTTTATTTCTATATCCTTAAAAAATGAAAATTTCTTGGTGGGGTTTTTGGGTGCTGCACAGTTGGTGGAGCTGGAAAAGAAACTCAGAGATGAGATCGAATTAAGAGAGAAAGCGGAGAAAAGGCTCAAAAAGCTGAAAAAGAAGCTTCAGTCCCTCAAGTTATTCTCTATATCAGAAGAATCAGTGCAATTATCTTCGCCGGAGAAATCTGAAAGTTCTTGTTGGAGATCGCCTGCAAGTAGCTCTGCTTCTAGAGACTCAGAGGCGAGTGGAACCAAG
Source organism: Neltuma alba (assembly GCF_004799145.2). Lineage (NCBI taxonomy): Eukaryota > Viridiplantae > Streptophyta > Magnoliopsida > Fabales > Fabaceae > Neltuma > Neltuma alba. The sequence goes on from NW_021637248.1 coordinate 43,603, forward strand.
ACTCGTACAACAGACTCATATTGGTTGGAGAACGCAATGCACAGTGTTTCAGAACCCTCAGCCTCCATGACACATGGCTATGATGACTCTCAGGGTTCTGATAACTCCACTAGTAATTCAAATTCAGATTGTTCTTCCCCCAAGAACTCAATTTCTCAGGATTTGAAGCATGATGAAAGCAGGTATCCGATTTCAACATGTAGAGTCATAGCACTTACTGAAACAATCTTATCTCCTAACTGCTATTCTTTAAGCTGGCTGATTCTTTTTCCCTGTCCTGTATTCAAGTTCGACCTCAAGATCATCTTCAAAAGATTCCAGTTCTCAAGATTTGAAGAACGACGAATGCAGGTGTGTTGTATTTGATACATGGGGAGAGAGTTACTTGTTCTGAGCAGTTTGTGTCTGTGAAGCCAGGTTTCAAATTTTGATACTGGGATTTTGCTTCAGGCTGTCAGGATTAAGCTCAAAATCCTCAGTGACCGAGTACGAGGATGATGACAGAGATTTCATCGACAACTCTCTGGCACTAGTTCCAGTGAACTTTCCAATAACAAACACAGAGGCAAGAAAAGTAAAGCCAGTTCATGAAAGTGTGGTTGAAGCTCTAGATGCATTAAGGCACGCGAGGGAAAAGCTACTATGCTCAATGGGAACAAGGCACATGATTCAAGTTGGCCCTACCTAAGTTATCACACTGATATCTTAATTATTATAGTAATTATGCTGAGCTTATTTTTCTAGTCACGTTGATGTATGATGGAAAATGAGATTAGTTAGCCCTGGAATTGGAGCAAGAAAGAGTAAAGTTGATACGATGACTGGCCTTAGCTGGAAGGTAAAGTTTCTTTTGGGTGTGTCACTTGTCACACATGTCATGTGATGTAGGGATTTGCTGTCAGGCTGAGGTTTGAGCTAAGGGGGGGGGGGGGTTCCGATCATTCTGTTGACAGTAAAAGGGTCTGAGTTGTGGAATGAGGTCCCTTGATTCTCGTGACTTTCGCAACCATTATGATTTTTTTTTCTTTCGAGTTTCATGGCGAGTTTAGGTTGGATCTTGTTATCTCACAAGGGCAGGCCTGATCTGTGACTTGATCTATCTGCTGTATCAGTATCACCTGGGTGTCTTATCAAAGGACAACTATGTTACTAATTTGAAGTCAGAATAATTGATAGACATGTAGGAGCAAGAATGAACGTTATTGACAAGTCAAGATAATGGACAATCATCCCTAATTATCCGCTAATTTTTTTTCTTTTGGCAGTCAAAAAGAGTGTGCCCTGTTCTTTTTCATCGTTGAAAGTAAAAGATCAGAGAGTCCATCTTTCTGGTCTACATTCGGCAAGTTGAGACTTGAAAGAAGCTTCTCCGTTTTACGCATTTCAGGCCCGCACAATAATAGTTCTCCCTCTAACAGTGAAGCCTTATCCCCCACCCACCAAAAGAAAAAAAAAACTTGAATTCTTTCATGAACCAACAGACACTACAACATTTGGTATTGATTTTTGAATGACTGATAATGCTAGGAAAACAGTTTAATATAAAATATAAAATCGTATCTAATCAGGTTTCAACTCTTAAATGATTGATCAAAAGCTTCCCAGTCTCACAAGCAGGAGTATATGTTTATTATTAAACACTTAAACCACTCTATTTTATGTATCCGAAAGCGTCATCTCTGATTCAACTATACATGCAGCCCATTTATTATGAATGCAATTTCATATATATATGGTCAAAAGAGGAGAGAGAAGGTGATGAAACTGAATCTGCAACAAAACGCCTTAACTTGATCGAATTGTAGTTCAATTTTAGTACGTGTGTGTTAAGTGAGGTGGAGTTGTATGGGAGGGTCGCCTCATGGCAAGACAACAGAGCCAAACAATTCCCTAAACAAATGCTAGAAAAACGGCAACATAATTCAGAAATCAATGAGAGAAAACCAAGTTTGCAACGTTGGAAAAGGAATCACAAAACCATGTTGCTGTCTTAATATTACAGAATTCACGAATTATTGCAAGTTCCAAGAAGGTGTGTGGATACGTGTACCACATGTTTTTGTGTCTGCACAGCCTCAAATTTTTTTCTCTCCCTCGTGACCCTTCGCCATCAGAAAGCTCCACTTTATTACACCAGCCACAGCACAAAACTATTCACGACATAGCAGCTCCCAATTCCAACTCCTAAACAAACCTTAAAAAATTTCAAATTCAAGCTTCGAACAAAACAATTAAGTAATATGGCCAGATTGGTGAGTCATTTTGCGTGTTCCTGCCAGATCCATCTTCTTTCATATAACTACAGTATTACCGTACAGGGGTTGGGATTTCCATGGCGTTTCTAAATTACTACTACTTTGCTATTGCTTTGTTTCATTTTAGGGGTTTTCATATTCTTGTTAATTTTTGTAAGGTGCAAAAGTGAAAAACAAAAACGTGAGTAATGCTTTGACTTTAAAATCTATCAGGCCCCTACATTTGTTTCCACAAAACAGTTAGGTGATTATGAATCAAGAAAGTGAAATAACAAGGAAAATAAGCCGGCCACAGTAACATTGAAATTTTATAATATACTTTAATGTAGATATTTACATAAATATATTTATTATTATTTCGACAAGAATCAAGCCTACATTGAAGTTCTTCTCAATAATTAAAGCTGATACGAGGAGAAATCTGAATAGAACTTGTATTGCTATAAGATGAATAGCATATGTAGCGACGATAAGAGGGCGTGAAAACGTGCCTGTCACGAACTGTGAAAATAGTAAAAGTTACGAATGATCACGAAAGATAAACCAAGAAAAATATGATGCAAACCCAGAAAAGAGTTCCCTAAAACAAAGGATGACAGCTTTAAAAGGTGATGGAACTGAAAGTCTCAGCCAAGGGAATGGAAGACTCGCAGAAACCCACTTGGCCACACGAGCATCGAAATCATTCACAAGGGAGACAAATAAATGGACAAGAATAACAATGTCAGACTCTCTACTTCAAATCTCTCTCCATTTCCTCTTCTTGGATCTCTCTTTCTGACACTTCTCTGAAGACGAACATCATCTGCCAAGAACCCCCACACACTTCTCCTATCCCATTGCTCCCTTTCATCCCTTAGATCTTCGACCATCTCTGCCATATTGAGTCTTCGTCTTCTCTTCCAGCTAGCCCGTTCTCCACATACCCCACACCTTCTTACCCACTGAACCCATTCAGCTCAGGTTCAAGGCACACACGACAGAGTATCACCACTCCATATCGATATTCTCTGTACTTACATGCTAACTTTGTGAATCTCAGTTACTTCAGTCCATACCCATTTGTTCCTTTTCTGATGGGTATATAGCTTTATGATCTGAGGTCGTGTCCGTAGGTGATAAATGCCAAGGAGAGAACAGATAAATTTTTCTTAGATTGACGAATTGCCTGAAGAAATGGTCAAGTCATGCTGGAAACCATCTGTGGAAGGTGAAGATGGAGAAGGGAGTGGGAAGGTTGATGGATTGCTATGGCACAAGGATTTAGGCAATCATCTGTATGGGGATTTCTCAATGGCCGTAGTTCAGGCCAATAGTTCATTGGAGGATCGAAGTCAGCTCGAATCTGGACCCTTCACTTGCAATAATGATAATATGGGTCCTCAAGGCACCGTCATAGGTGTCTACGACGGTCATGGTGGCTACGAGGCCTCCCAGTTCGTCACCGACAATCTCTTCTCTAATCTCAAGAGTATGCTCTCATCTTCATTATCAGACCTATTTGGTTGTTTTTTTTTTAAAAAAAATATTTCTAATTAGCACTAATTTTGCTGTTTGATCCAGGACTTGCAGGCGAAGAAGGAGGCATGGCAGAGAGTGTTATAAAGAAGGCGTATCGAGCAACAGACGAAGGATTTCTGTCTATGGTGAAGAGAAAGTGGATGAGCAAGCCAGAGATTGCTTCCACAGGGACGTGTTGCTTAGTGGGGATAATCTGTAATGGGATGATATATATAGCAAATTCTGGAGACTCCCGAGCGGTGCTGGGAAGAATGGAGAGGGCAACGAAAGAAGTAGTAGCTATTCAACTATCCGCAGAACACAACGTTAACATAGAAACAGTAAGAGATGAAGTTCGATCAAAGCACCCCTTTGATTCACAAATTGTGGTCCTGAAACATCAAGTTTGGCGCGTCAAAGGCCTCATTCAGGTACGCCAAGAAAACAATATCGACAACACAGAACAAACAGTGCTCAAATCCCATGTTTAAATACAAGTTATGTTTTTGCAGGTTTCGAGATCCATAGGTGATGCATATCTGAAAAAGGCAGAATTTAACAGAGAGCCTCTGCCATTGAGGTTTAGATTGGCGGAATCCTTCTTCAAGCCTATTCTCAGCTGTGAGCCGTCAATAGCAACGCAGAAACTCCATCCTGACGATCACTTTCTCATATTTGCTTCGGACGGTTTGTGGGAGCACCTTAGCAACCAAGAAGCCGTTAACATGGTCAATAATAACCCACGTAATGTAAGCTTCCAAATGTACTGGTCATGTTTTTATGTGTGTGTTTATTTCAGAGTTT
>NW_021637249.1:0-59400 GCF_004799145.2 Neltuma alba
AAAAGCTGAATTGAAATACTTATTTTTGAATGGTAAGGGAAGTGATATTTTGAGGTCGAATCATTGGTGGGGACAAAAAATAACAAAGGAATACACGAACGAGCATTTCAAAATGAAAAAGAAGACTCTGGAATTTACCCTCATTTCGTCGGTAAGAAAGATGGGGGGTAAAAGAACAGAACAGGATGAATCTCGACCCAGAAAGAGATTGAGTTCCTCAAAGACGGCATAGAAGTTTGCCTTGAATGTTTTAATCCAGAAAACTAGAGATTAAAAAAAAAAAAAAAAGAGGCGTTTCATTGATAAAAGAAGCACCTTCTTGTTGGCGCCGGGGGCAGAGAGAGTGAAAACAAGGCCATACTTGGATAAGAAGGGATTAGAGACATACCATAAAAAGGTAAGCGAGAAGGATCCATCCGACGTTGTGATGACTGAAGATGAACTGCAAGACAAAGCCAATAACAGAGAGCTGAAGGAAGGCCTGAACATAGCATAAAGCATCTCTCCCTCCAAACCCAGTTTCTGCAAGAAGGACAAAATGACGGCCAAAAGCACCACCGCAGCAGCGGCCGCCGGCTTCCCCATACCTTTCAAAAACCCAATCAACCATGCTAATCCCCCTTCGCCCCCACCATGAATCGTGTGGTTTGCAGGTATCATCATCCTCATCATACCGTACTACTGAGTTCTAGCCAATATATATATATAAAGCCGTATATCTCAGAAACCACCCTCCCCTGGCTCTGTATCATCTCGTGCAGTCTCAACCAGGTGCCCCACTGAGGCCAAGCCCTGATATTTATTTATTCGTTTTTCATACCACAACAAAGCTTACCTATTAACGTTTTTGCTCAAAAAACTCCGAGGGAAAATTGGAATTTTTGTTAAACACGACAATCTTTTTATTAAATACAATCTTATTTGAAACATTATTGTGTACTAAATATGGCCATCCTTCCCAGTAAAAATTCAAACTTTAATTTATTATATTATACAAAATTAACTTTTTTTTTACTGAACCCAGTTTATTGATGAAATACCGATGGGAAGTTTTTTTAAACGGTCATTAGCCGAAAAAAATAGGACGTACGTTCGAACACGGAAAAAGTCGGCGACGGGTTACTGGGCCCCGATCCACCCCACTTTAACGGTGAGGTGGCAGTGAGGGAACCCTCTCTTAATTGTCAACTGCGTGTTGCTTGAGCGTGACAGGCGAACCCGATGTATTTTACTCCGTTTATTTTGATTTTACAAGGACTCTAGATAAACGGTCATGGGAGATGCTCATCCCAAGGGGTGCGAACGATTTGCCGGGAGGGCATCCTTCAACAGCGCCGCTGGTGGATAACCGTTTGATCAGTGGCAAGTTGCAAGGTGTGAGAGAACAGCATAAATGAGAGCGGATTGTTGTTCATGATTTAAGGTTGATGTGGGATCATAAATACGACATCTCCAATTAATTTAACCTTTCCGTCTTCTGTCTTGCTGTCATGTGAGTTCATGGTTTTGGTCAATAGCACTGTACGGGCACGCGTCTTGTCGCACGTTACCCGTGGACCGTTTATGAACAAGAGGATTTTTGTTTTATATGCATTATTATTATAGTATTAGTGCACATGTAGATAAGGGATATGCGCCGGGATAACTGCAATTACTCCGCTGGTCAAAACACCTAATTATTGTGATTGGTTTTAGTTTTAAATATAAGAATCATTTTTATATTTATTAATTTTCTCTAAATTATCCTATAAATATTCTCTCGACCATAATCAAGTAGAAGACGTATTAAGAAAAATGATTATGATGTTTAAGAAAAAACATATCACATTTTTTATAATTAACTAACTCATCTAACTTTCTTAATCTAATCAAATTAATTAAATGGGTTTTATATTAAGGATCAGAGAGTATTTGAAAACAGCATGGCGTCTTGTTTTTTTTTTTTTTTGAGCAGCCGTTCTTGTTTGTTTCACGGCCTTCTTTATTTCACTCTACAACGCCGGCGAACTACCTTAATTTGGCCGCAGGTAGGCCATTGCTTCAGAAGAGAATTCATGCCACACAAACCATATCTTCAAAGAATCTACCGTTGTGGGCATTGATGGGCATCCACTAAAATTTAGGGATTGTGATTTGAATTTGTAAAGACAAAAAAAGGATGATTTTAGGGAGGCAGTAAGAACCCATCGCAGCCATTCATTTGTAAAGTCAGAGTTAATCTCTGGCCATCTGTCCCTTTGTTTTGCTAAGTATTCATAATTCATAATGTTCTCTAAGATGATGAACTGTTTTACCTCGACGATATTTAAAGATCTCCTGGACCAGTTTTGGGTATTTTCCATCGAATCCAAATTCTGAAACCTACATTTGCGTGGCCCATGGATCTATGCTTTTAGAAGTGACTCGGCTATTGTTTTTATCCTTAAAATCCCCAGGCCTTAAGGCCTGAAGAATCTGTGAGCCACGATGGACGGTTTGATTGGGCTAATTGGGCCGAAGCCCTGGCAGGCTCAGATGCTTCAAACTCGCTGGTGCGGCAGTCTCCTCTTGCCCTCAACTGACCAGCGGCCAGTTCACCTTGTAAGCTCCGAGCTTCTTCCCGCTCGGATCGAAGATGAGTCTTCTGAGAGCCGCACTGAGGTCGAACTCTACTTTTCCCACTCTCCGAGAATGCCATGGCTTCCCACCTCTCCTTCGAGCCACGTCCAGGATTTTCTTTTCATCCGAAGCAGAACAGCCGCCTCAGGATCCACAAGCCGAATCGTTTCTGCGAACTCCTCGCGAAGGTACGCCGTTTGATCCGTTTCCGAAGCCTAATAATGCAAAAAATTATCCTTTATTGGGTATTCAATACGGCAACAGATAAGAGTAATTCGCTATCGACTTTTCAGTATTGACAATTGCACAGGAACCTAAGCAAGGAATTTTGTTAACATATCGCTAATTATGCTGTCACGATATTTTTTTACATTTCTAGTTTCTAATCTTAATCATTTATTCCATCCACGGCCATGATTTTTTTCACTGACAATGAATATGTTGGTAAACCATGCATTCTTTTGAATATATTTGATTAACGGGATACATGTGTCATTTAGAAACAAAGTATATGCTAGATGCATTTAGCCCACTCTTTACTACTGCTGGCTTCACTATCGCTTTGGCCTTTGATTAATCAGTTGTTCCATCCGCTCTTTTAGCCAAAGTAACAACTCGCTCCTTTCTGTTTCTCTTCTTAGGTTTGGCATATGGTAGGCTGTTGGGCGTTCGTAATTACACGCTGAAAACAGATATAATCCACTTTCTTAAAGGTTGTAATTTGACCACGGAGGATGTCAAAGTGGACTACGGCCGTTACTTTACGCCCCTTGCAATGTAATGCCTTCAGTCTCTCATTTTCCTTGAAGGGAACTGCGAAAGTTTTAACATTTTCGGCACTAACATCGTGATTGACTGCATTTCTCGCTGACGAGTGTCAATAGCATCATTTGTCTGTTTTGCTTTTTTTTTTTTTTAAAAGAATTCAAAAGATTCACTTTCATACCATGCATCATAAAGGCATGAGCTGATTATTTTCCTAGTTCGTCTCGTGAGCATGTTATTGTTCATATTTAACTGAAATCTCTTGATACATTCTATGGTCAAAAATTACTGGTTGAAGAAAAGATTTTGGCTATCATCAGGATGTTGCAATTCCATTCTTACAATGACTATGATCGGGCTGTAAGACATATTGCAAGGAATGGTCGCTTGTACAGATTGGATAGAGTATGCTGCTTACATTTGTCTATCGCAAAAGATTGATCAATCTTCTTATGTGTATACTTGACTAGTGCTTGATGATATATATAATTGTTTTTTCTTGGTTGTTAGACTGATCGTGCCCAATGGGATGTTGTTACTCCTTATGATGGAAAAACTGTAAGTATAAATTAATTATGTTTTCCTTATTGTTTTTAGGAGTTTGAAGTGCTGGTATTCTTTCATTATCAAATGTCGACACTCAATGAAGATAGATAGCTTTTTAGTTTTTACCCGTTTTAAGTGAAAGAATTTAGGTCTTTGCATGCATGCATACAAAATAACATCTTGATTGACAAATGATACATTTAAAACATAACTATCTGTTACAAATTATGAAGAATGTCATGGTACCTTTTCAGTTGCAGAACAATGTATGCTTTCTCTCGTATAAAAATAACATAGAAGTTGCATTTTCAAAGTTTTTTTTATCTGATGCTTGTTTTTCTTTTTTCTTTTTTTTTTTTGGGGGGGGGGGGGGATAATATGTAAGCATTTATGCATGCAATCAGCTAGTTGTCTTGATTTGGGTGTCGATGGAGTATCTATTTGAAAGGGTTGCAAAGTTTTGAATATGGAATTTCGCCTATAACTGTCATATATGCAAATGACTAGCCAGTTTTTCGCCTTGAAATTTGGTTGTTGAAAGGCTGTGATTTGTTGACTCCAAAGCATGACAATTATCTAACAGCTGCCTGTTTTTGCCAGATTTTGATGCGAGGATTTCCTCGAAATGCACTAATAGATGAAATAGAACGTTTTCTGCATGGTTATGAATATGATCAGACCTCCATCAATATTTTCTAAGGTTAATGTCAAACTATGTTCTGAATTATAAGTGATGTTCAATATTTAAGATTTTATCCAGATGATGAGTTTCGTGTGCTCACAGACAGGGAGAAACTTTTGGAAATCCCGTTAAAATGGCTACAGTACGTTTCCGTTCAAGGACTGAAGCAATGAGTGCGTTTATCACAAAGAATAAGACGTTTTGCCTTAACAGCCCAATTTCGATTATGGTTCTCCAGTAGCGAGTCTATGCCACTCCCTCGCGTTACTGTCACAGCTGGAGCGTTGCTTTCAGACAGAGAAGACGACTAATCTCACAGCCTAGTTTTATTTGTATTGCTTTTTGTGGTCTTAGTTTTTGTGTCAGAAATAGGGGGTGACCTCAGCAATTTGGCCTGGCCATCCTAAATTCTCATGTTTATTTTGGCTGCATTGCTTCTCTGTTCTTTTCTCCCCCCAAGGACGAAGTTTATTCCATTTCCCCCCTTTATCTATATAATTAATATGATTATTATATCATCTACATTCTGTCTCATCGTAGTGACATATCGACAACTGGTGAATTCGTTGGATATGTGTGGGAGGATCTTCTTCTGGCAATTCTCCTTCGTAACTCTCCAGCTGCCCGTGTGAAATGTGGTAAGATGATAAATATGTGATATAACTCTGGTAGGACTCTCCATTGGTGATTTTCCTCCGAGATGACTGTACTGGTGCATTGAAATAGGCTCTCTTCTCTGATTACTTCCAAGATATCTTAATGAGGAGCTCGGGGGAATAAAATAACAAACATGATTCTATAGTATACACTAGGTCCTGCAACTAGGATGAAAAGCAAAAATTCGCTCCACTTTGTATGCACATCGTTTCTCAACTTCCATGGATCCCAAAGGAAAAATGTAATCCGTTAAAGCATTAGCAGATCAAGGCATCTGTTGCAAGAAATCTTGGAACTTGCAGAAGCATACTAGCTCGAGCAGGGTTGTCAACGTTGCTCGGATAATCTTCTAATTCTGCCTGCGCGACATGTTCAAACATTGAATCATGGTAACAATAGTCTCCTACTCTCCTAAAGCAGATCAAGTGCCCGCCTACAGTTCAATTTTCTATTTGCTTTTTGTACGATTTTCTGTCTGAGGCGTTAGAGGGTAAACTTGTCCAACAATTAAGCCTGGACTCAGTGCTTAAAAGGTTTGCAACATCAAACAGAGGTGTATTATCAGTATGTTATCCTTACAAAATATCATCTCGGTTCTAAATATAAAAACTAATTGTAATGTAGATTATATCAATATATTAGACCAAGGTAGTACTAAACTATATCAAGTGTGCGTGCAACGAGAGTATCCTCTACACGAAACAGGAAGAGAGATGCAAATCTATCGTAGCATAATCGTGTTCGTCCATTTCAAGACACTCCGCAACTTCCTCCTCAAAACAAGTTTAGAATGTTACATAGGCCAATAGACCGAGGCAGCGAAGTCAAAATCTGGTATGTCAAGTTGCGCCAACTCTGGCAACGTGCTTGACGAAGTTCAAGCTTGATCCTGTGTTAACAGCAAGACCTGAGTGCGCGTATAAGATCCAATCCTGGACATCATTTTATTTTTGCAATCTGCTGAGGATGAACCATTAGGAATGTTCTGGAGTTTCCTTTGTTAGAGCCAGTTGTAATGTACTTCGTATAAAAGTTAGTTTGACATTCAATTTGGTTTTAAATATAAGTTCCTAATTCATTTTGTTTTTCACATTTTTTTTTTCAAAATAGTCTTTATAATAGTTGCGTATGTTAAAGATTTTATCAAATAATAGTTTTAGCTAATATATATGATTAGTAAAGATATTCTTAAAAAAATAACATATATTATTATAAATAATTTTTAAAATTTTAATCTATTTAAATTAGTTATTTCTACAAACGACCGGAGGTTGTAATATAATAGTATCAACTTGGACCAGTAATTATAATCGGGACTCTGTTTTCTTTGTACTACGTACATTTGCCTGCCTTGCCTTTTCACATCTCGAAATTGGAGAGTTTACCTGCTGCTAAAGCATACAATATCACTCAAAATATCGTTGCTTTTGTACTTTTCAGTATGAGCCCATGATCAGAGCTCGCTTTGCGCCCGCAATGCCGTAAATCTCCATTATAGGGGAATGAATGCCCACGAGGCCTTATTTATAGTCATTGACCATGCTGGTATAATCACAGTACATTGAGAATAAGGCTGCGAGATTGTAGATGAGAAGGCCAATATATGTGTACACACACACACACTTTTATTTTGTCGGACGCGTTAATTACATTATCGTTTTCATTTATATTGTCGGCGACAAGAGGAAGAAGCCATATTGGTGGAGCCATGTCGTTTTCATTGATGAACACAGCCAAAAGCAAATTAGCTCGGGGGGATATGTGCTTGAACTGGACATTTTACCTGTCGACAAATTTCTCCATCTTTTCTTGGTGTCATCAGCTGGAATGTTTTGCTTACTTATTACAGAATGCTCGCCATGTCCATGCATCGACCTGATATGCATGGTGATTGGGTGATTATCTTCCAACGTAAATATAGAATTATATGTAGTAGTTAAGCATGTTAATGATTTAAAATATGGTACTCTGGTAGCTAGGAAATATGATGAGTATATCACGATGGATGGAGACCGTAGTAAATATAAATTCCTCTTTCGATTGTCATCATAATCGCTTCTATATAATGATTAAGCAGCTAGTGGACAGAAATGACTGGTTATTAGTCTTGACATTGACTATCTTCCAATAATAGCACAACTATAAAAAGCAATTAAAAAGAATGCTAGATACATGTGTCTCTTTCCAATCATGACCACTGATTTTTTTCTTCGCTAAACTTCTGAGAAAATGAGTCAATTAAAATGATCTCAAAAGGAATCTGAAAACTGAAACTCCAATTAAAAAAATAGTAACTTTAGTATGTAATTTACTCATCTGATCCTAAAATGTAAAACCCTTATACACACTAGTATAAAGGTTTTACATTTAGGACTGGAGGAGTAATTTATTCTGATCTAACAAGAGGATTTTGCTATCATCAACAAGAGTCTGACATATATCTTGACATCTCATATTATATCTAGGTTATCGGAAATGGCACTGTTTTCTATAAATCTATATTTTATATAGAGTGCAATTTGTGTGCCGATAAAGGTTAGTTTAATTAATAAGGAGTCGACTTATAACTCATAATCTCATAATATAAAATGATATGAACAATTATTCCGCACTTTTAATTTCTAATTAAACACGGGAAATAGTTAGAGCAAAAAAGATTAAACAGCCATCCTATGGGCTCATTTGGATTGGAGATTATAAGTATTTATTAATACATTTTACGTAATTCAAGATAATTTTTTTTTACATATTTTTTTTGTAATCTATAAATCATAATTAAAAAACTACTTGTATACTATTTCAAATAAGTCTTATATCTTTTCTCACTATAAAAAAAAAACTAAAGGACAAAGAAACAATTATTTTATAAAAAAAAGACACAGAAGAAAAATCAGTGTACAGCACAGTTGCAAAGTTCCATGTTGGATCCAAGTCCATAAAAAGGCACAGATCGGTCCTCAAAGACTCAACTGCATCGAAAGAGAAGCACATGATCCCATAATGGAAGAAAGAGCAACCATCTTAGCAGCAATCTCCACCTCCCTCCTTCCCAACTCTCCCACCTCTCCCTCTCCCTCCTCTCAGCCACTCACCTCCACCGCCTTCGCCTCTCCTCCGTCCTCGCTCCCCTTCTCTCTTCTCCGCCACCCTCCGCCACCTACACTCTATCTCCCTCCCCGAAAAGTACCTCCTCATCGCTCGCCACCTCCTCTTCTCTCTCCACCGGATCACCCACCCACTTCCTCTCCGACCTCACCATCCCATCTCCGCCTTCGCCGCCTATGTCCACCGCCATTCGACAGAGAGACCTGAACGCCGTCCTCCTCCTCCTCTTTTTCTGCGAGACCCACAACACAACCCCACAGTCCTGGAGGAGAATTATTCGGATTGGAGGCTCAGCTTATGTAATATTTTCTCTGATAAGTTGCTGACAGCTGCTTATTCTCCCGTTGGGGCGAGTACTTGGACGGCTCTGGCTCCTTACGTTGATATGGTGAGTCGGAGCTGGAGACTTGTGAAGATAAGTTGCGGCGGGGGGAAGAAGGGGGCGTCGCCGGAGACGATGGCGGGACTTCCGGGCGTAGAAGTGAAGGAAGGCGGAAGGGAGTGTGTAATATGTAAAGAGGAGATGAAGGTGGGGAAGGACGTGTGCGAATTACCATGCGAGCATGGTTTCATTGGATGTGTATATTGCCGTGGCTGAAGAACAACGACACGTGTCCTTGCTGTCGCTACCGATTGCCGTCCGATGATGTCTTCGGCGAGATCCAACGGTTAATGGATATGTTGATTAAATTGAGCGGGCGGCAAAGCCTGGTTTAGTCATGAGTGCGTCCAACCTTCACACCATACGTGCACAAGTCCATACGAGGAAGACTGAATGATGTGGACACGGTCAAAGTGAAAAGCTTTTTTTCCCCCTATTTTGTTGTTAGCCAGAGTATCCTTCTACTTAAACGGTAAGAAACTAATCTCTCGGAGTACTGTCAGGCACCGTGATGACAACTCCTCCTAACAATTTTTTTTTTTTCATACACACCATCCCAAAAATCAAACTCAGAATATGATATTTAAAATGCTTAAATCCTTTTTATTTGGACTAATACTTATTTTTTCCCCCTCCTTTTTCATAAATTCGTTATATTTATCACGAGTATTGGCAAGAGGCGTCCAACTTAGGTTGATGAGTAGGCTAGGTCCAGGCCCAGGTTTAATGTGGATCTGTGTCTAAGTAGGTCTAACAATATTTAAGCCCTCACTTAATAATTATCTACGGATCTAGCAGTCTTTGGGCCCATAATTTCATGAAACATATTCTATCCCTCGTCCATGTATCTATCAAGTATCAGTGACATAATTTAAATCCAACATTTATGGGGGGAAAAAATTATCTGTGAGTAGAGAATGATATAAAATAGGAATAATTTGGACCCTCCCTAAAGACAGAGGTCCACAATGAAATTTCAAAGATATAGTAGTAGGACCATCACCGGGTCGTGGGTGCCAAGAAGAAGAGGATGAAATGAAGGGCGCATGAGAAGGTGGGCATCTAATGATTCCGTTTGCGTCGTGAGAAGAGGATGACACGTGTCAAAACGCCATCAACTGACGTGCAATTAAAGGGCCGCTATCTAGTGCCTCTAGTTCTGATTATAATACTTTATTTGTAGACTATAAATAAAATTTTATAATTAAATTAAAAGTAATACTCCCTCCGTTCCTTATTATAAGAGACATTTGATGCTTATGGCATGTTTCTATATATAAGAGACATTTAAAAGTTGTTTCTATTTTTTTGTGTTGATTTCCTATTTTACCCATATTATTGTCTCCAACTTACACACTCTCTCCTTCCCACTTCTCTTTCTTTTAATAATTAATTGTTCTCTCCATGCTCTCTCTCCTTATTAATGAGGGCATTTTTGGAAAAAAGATTATACTTTTTACACATTGATTGTTCTTAACTAATTTTAACTGTTTTTTTGATCAACGTAATTCGGTTATTCGTCTCTTAATAAGGAACGGAGGGAGTATTTGCCAACGCGTGGAGCGCTCCAAAAGCTGGGAGCGGCTAACTATTTACAGCATTTTATAATTGCCTTGTTGTTGAAGTAATTATGGAGTGTATGAATTAGACGTTGAAGCCGTTATTACATCACAAATCATAAAAACGGGGACCATGCTTAAAGCTTCTGAATAAGCAGCTATTACTAAGGGGGTGGTTGACAAAACCAAAACCTAGGTTTCAGAATCACTTTTCTGCAAAACGAGGTAAACTCCTCCACATATTTACTTCGTAATCCGTAAAAGCACTTCTGAAACCATGATTTGGTTTCTATCCAAACACCCCCTTAAATCAGTGACCACTCCTTTTGCTTTGAGTGCACTTCAATCCCTGTTCCCTCTCCCTCCTACTATCCGGACATGAACCCAGTTTAACCCATCATTCCATGTTTTGGTTGAAACATGTTGAATTGCCCTGTGAATAAAATCACAGGAGTATGCAAATAAATACTTGATCTAATCGATTATTATTTTATGCAGTTGATAATGATACACTCTTCTAATTCTTAATGTAAGACTTAATTAGCTAATTTAAGTAAATTAATGATGTCAGTTAAATTAGCTAATGTGATGTTTTTTTCCCTAAAATATTATGATCATTTTTTTTAATTTCCCTTTATATTTCTTACATGATTATTGCTGAGAGACTATCGATAGAGTTAGTTTAAAAAAATTGATAAATATAGAAAATAAATTTTGCATATAAAACCAATATCAGCTTTCTAATTAGGCACCATATTATTGACCAGAGGAGTAGAGAGTCGGGTTTTATGGGTTGTTTATGAGTAACGGAGAATAAACGGGAGGTGATTAAATGATTAGCAAATAAAAGCCAAATCCTTTCCATCGACAGTTATGAACGAAGAAATAAACAGGCATTCAGTATGCATGCTTCTTTGAATAATAATTGCTGGATGGGATGTGAATAGAGATAGAGAGTTAAAATTATTAAACTCAAAACTCGTTTGAATTGGATTTTTCTCGTTTTTGAAAATTCTCACATGGCAGTTTTTTAATTAAAGTCCACATGAAGTTCCTTCCAATTTTCCACTGTGATGGGTAACTTAACGGGTTGAAAACAAGTACTCTAGCAATCTGTCCATATATTCAAAAATACAGTCTTAGAAGACATAACAAATCGGCAAATAAAATTTTAAAAAAATTGCTTTTCACAACATAACCTTAAAGATATAGTCTTCTGGTCCTTAATATAAAACCTAATTATAAAATTAATTTTAGTCCTAAATATAAGACATATTCTTATATCTATCAATTTTTCCCAAATCACCCATATTGATACTTCCTCAACAATAATCAAGTATGGGAGGGAGGGAGGATATAATGAAAATGATTAAAGTATTTTAGGAAAAACATGTTATATTTACTCCTCCGGTCCTTAATATAGGACCCAATTCTTGAATTGATTTTGGTCCTAAATATAAGACCCATTTCTCATATTTATTAATTTTCTCTAAATTACCCACATGGATATTCCCTCAATCATAATCAAGTAGAAGAGGGAGAGGGGTATTAAGAAAGATGATTACGGTGTTTTAAGAAAAATGTGTCACTTTTCTTATAATTAACTAACTTACCTAACTTTCTTAGTCTAATCAAATTAATTAAATGGGTTTTATATTAAGGATCGGATGAGTATTATAGTTAACTGATTTACCTAGCTTCTTTAATCTAATCAAATTAGTTAAATATGTCTTATATTAAAGATCAAAAGAGTATTATTTTGACAATGTCATTGTTAATACCTAAGCAATCCTCATACACGTTCGAAGAATGAGACGACACCTGGGTAACTTGGGATTTATTGGCCTTTACGCCTTCTAAAGAAACAACAATTGCTTTACGCAAACTCTTGGCCCTTGGGTTTTTGGATTTATATTTATAATTAATATAATTATTTAAAAAACATTCAAGGGAGTATGGCTTTTGTAAGCTTTGTGTTTTCGTCAAACTTTATTGAGTTGAAAGGATGTTTAAAATGGAAATTAATACACTATACTCAACAAAAGATCTGTAGAGAGAAGTAACAATAATCATGACCAACAAATTAAGATGCAAACAATGCGGCCTTCGGTGGGTACAAAACGTTATCATTGGTTTGATTTGATGCGCAAAAGAGCAAATAAAATAATTATAAAATTTTCTATAAAAATTAGTGTTGTGTTTCTATTTTAAAAATAATCAAAAGATATTCTTTTAAATTTAGATAAATATGAAAAATGTAAGAAACTAGGCCAATATATATATGTTACTTCTAATTCTTAATATAAGAGTTAATTAGAAGTTTAATTTGATTCTAAATATAAGATCTCAATCTACTTTATATCTCATATTTATTTATTTATTTTCAAAGTAATCCTTATAGTAGTTGTATATGTTAAATGTTTAATATACTTTTAGCCAATATATGATTAGTAAAGGTATTTTAGAAAAGACAACACTTAATTATTATTATTATTATAAATAACTAACTCAACAAAATTTTTTTAATTTACTCAAGTTAATCAACTACTTATTATATTAAGCATCAGAGATAGTATTATGCAGACTATCTTTGATGATCGATGTTAGAAACTTTTATGTTCTTAAATATGAGGCCCCCCCGAAAAAAAAAAAGGTCCTTACTAATCGTGCTGTAAATAAATATTCACTCCGTTTCATTGTATTCGTCCTTTGAAAGTTAATTATAAAGAGTGAGGAATGCAATAAATATATAAAAATATGATATACTATTATGAAGCCTGCTTCTCATTTTATTTCGAACAGTGTTTAATTAATACCCAAAAACCATTATTGTACTCCCAGGATAAAACAGAAAAAATAACATTAAATTTTGCATTCAAATTGAGAAATAAAGGCTCATGTGAAACAAATTTTTTATTCTAGCCACCTAGTCAGAATTAAGGAAAGATTTTTAAGCGTAAATTTATGATTTTTACCCATATTTAAATGAAATTTTTTAAAATTTGCTTTCCCATTCTGCCTAATAATTAATGACTTTAAATAAAAATAATGTTAAATAATATAATTAATACCTTATCAAATCAAGAAGTGTTCTGCATAACGTAGTTATTATGAGCTCAGTGTATACCTTATTAAAAATACCATGTCTTACTTCTCTGCCTTCGTTTCAACACACAAACTTCAGTAAATAATGCACAATAAGGGGGGGGGGGGAACTCGAGATGATTATTACTGTGCAAATAGAAAAGCTGCGTCAGATTCTAGTAGAAGTTGTCGGGATGTGGATATTTATAACTCTCACCCTCGCTCTGACGCTCACACACTTCAAAATCACCTGCTATTTTCCTGTGAGTATTATTCCAAGTTCTCCTTCGGTTTTCAAATTCCCAAAGATAGCGTCTTTTCTTTCTTTCATTTAATTTGAACGCGGGCTCTCCAAATTAGACTAACGAGAATTCACATTTCTGGGTCTGAAGTCTGAATTGATCCGAGCGAACCCACTCACAACATTTGCGTGCGAAGCCCAAAGATGAGCCCTTGCTGCGACCGAAGCACGGAGAATCAGCTCACCCTAGCTAATGCCGACAAGGAGGATCCAAAATCGAGGTGGCTTTTTCTTAATATATATTTTGTTTCTTCTTCTCTCGTTCTGCATTGTGAAATCTGAAATGGGTTGTCCATGAAGATGGAATCACATTGTTGCATGGGTTATTTCAGGGGCAAGAAAATGGAGAGAGATGAGGGTTTGAACACCGTGGTGCGGTGCCTGAGAGGAAGATTGCTCGCTGAAAGGCAAGCCTCTAGAGTTGCTAATGAGGAAGCAGAGTCTATGGGCAACAAGGTGCTCTGTCACTTTCGGTGAAATTTTTAATCGATTGTGTTTCATGAGTCACATTGTGAAGCTTTTAGCCTGGCAAAACTTTATTCCATGTCTTTATTTCTATATCCTTAAAAAATGAAAATTTCTTGGTGGGGTTTTTGGGTGCTGCACAGTTGGTGGAGCTGGAAAAGAAACTCAGAGATGAGATCGAATTAAGAGAGAAAGCGGAGAAAAGGCTCAAAAAGCTGAAAAAGAAGCTTCAGTCCCTCAAGTTATTCTCTATATCAGAAGAATCAGTGCAATTATCTTCGCCGGAGAAATCTGAAAGTTCTTGTTGGAGATCGCCTGCAAGTAGCTCTGCTTCTAGAGACTCAGAGGCGAGTGGAACCAAGACTCGTACAACAGACTCATATTGGTTGGAGAACGCAATGCACAGTGTTTCAGAACCCTCAGCCTCCATGACACATGGCTATGATGACTCTCAGGGTTCTGATAACTCCACTAGTAATTCAAATTCAGATTGTTCTTCCCCCAAGAACTCAATTTCTCAGGATTTGAAGCATGATGAAAGCAGGTATCCGATTTCAACATGTAGAGTCATAGCACTTACTGAAACAATCTTATCTCCTAACTGCTATTCTTTAAGCTGGCTGATTCTTTTTCCCTGTCCTGTATTCAAGTTCGACCTCAAGATCATCTTCAAAAGATTCCAGTTCTCAAGATTTGAAGAACGACGAATGCAGGTGTGTTGTATTTGATACATGGGGAGAGAGTTACTTGTTCTGAGCAGTTTGTGTCTGTGAAGCCAGGTTTCAAATTTTGATACTGGGATTTTGCTTCAGGCTGTCAGGATTAAGCTCAAAATCCTCAGTGACCGAGTACGAGGATGATGACAGAGATTTCATCGACAACTCTCTGGCACTAGTTCCAGTGAACTTTCCAATAACAAACACAGAGGCAAGAAAAGTAAAGCCAGTTCATGAAAGTGTGGTTGAAGCTCTAGATGCATTAAGGCACGCGAGGGAAAAGCTACTATGCTCAATGGGAACAAGGCACATGATTCAAGTTGGCCCTACCTAAGTTATCACACTGATATCTTAATTATTATAGTAATTATGCTGAGCTTATTTTTCTAGTCACGTTGATGTATGATGGAAAATGAGATTAGTTAGCCCTGGAATTGGAGCAAGAAAGAGTAAAGTTGATACGATGACTGGCCTTAGCTGGAAGGTAAAGTTTCTTTTGGGTGTGTCACTTGTCACACATGTCATGTGATGTAGGGATTTGCTGTCAGGCTGAGGTTTGAGCTAAGGGGGGGGGGGGTTCCGATCATTCTGTTGACAGTAAAAGGGTCTGAGTTGTGGAATGAGGTCCCTTGATTCTCGTGACTTTCGCAACCATTATGATTTTTTTTTCTTTCGAGTTTCATGGCGAGTTTAGGTTGGATCTTGTTATCTCACAAGGGCAGGCCTGATCTGTGACTTGATCTATCTGCTGTATCAGTATCACCTGGGTGTCTTATCAAAGGACAACTATGTTACTAATTTGAAGTCAGAATAATTGATAGACATGTAGGAGCAAGAATGAACGTTATTGACAAGTCAAGATAATGGACAATCATCCCTAATTATCCGCTAATTTTTTTTCTTTTGGCAGTCAAAAAGAGTGTGCCCTGTTCTTTTTCATCGTTGAAAGTAAAAGATCAGAGAGTCCATCTTTCTGGTCTACATTCGGCAAGTTGAGACTTGAAAGAAGCTTCTCCGTTTTACGCATTTCAGGCCCGCACAATAATAGTTCTCCCTCTAACAGTGAAGCCTTATCCCCCACCCACCAAAAGAAAAAAAAAACTTGAATTCTTTCATGAACCAACAGACACTACAACATTTGGTATTGATTTTTGAATGACTGATAATGCTAGGAAAACAGTTTAATATAAAATATAAAATCGTATCTAATCAGGTTTCAACTCTTAAATGATTGATCAAAAGCTTCCCAGTCTCACAAGCAGGAGTATATGTTTATTATTAAACACTTAAACCACTCTATTTTATGTATCCGAAAGCGTCATCTCTGATTCAACTATACATGCAGCCCATTTATTATGAATGCAATTTCATATATATATGGTCAAAAGAGGAGAGAGAAGGTGATGAAACTGAATCTGCAACAAAACGCCTTAACTTGATCGAATTGTAGTTCAATTTTAGTACGTGTGTGTTAAGTGAGGTGGAGTTGTATGGGAGGGTCGCCTCATGGCAAGACAACAGAGCCAAACAATTCCCTAAACAAATGCTAGAAAAACGGCAACATAATTCAGAAATCAATGAGAGAAAACCAAGTTTGCAACGTTGGAAAAGGAATCACAAAACCATGTTGCTGTCTTAATATTACAGAATTCACGAATTATTGCAAGTTCCAAGAAGGTGTGTGGATACGTGTACCACATGTTTTTGTGTCTGCACAGCCTCAAATTTTTTTCTCTCCCTCGTGACCCTTCGCCATCAGAAAGCTCCACTTTATTACACCAGCCACAGCACAAAACTATTCACGACATAGCAGCTCCCAATTCCAACTCCTAAACAAACCTTAAAAAATTTCAAATTCAAGCTTCGAACAAAACAATTAAGTAATATGGCCAGATTGGTGAGTCATTTTGCGTGTTCCTGCCAGATCCATCTTCTTTCATATAACTACAGTATTACCGTACAGGGGTTGGGATTTCCATGGCGTTTCTAAATTACTACTACTTTGCTATTGCTTTGTTTCATTTTAGGGGTTTTCATATTCTTGTTAATTTTTGTAAGGTGCAAAAGTGAAAAACAAAAACGTGAGTAATGCTTTGACTTTAAAATCTATCAGGCCCCTACATTTGTTTCCACAAAACAGTTAGGTGATTATGAATCAAGAAAGTGAAATAACAAGGAAAATAAGCCGGCCACAGTAACATTGAAATTTTATAATATACTTTAATGTAGATATTTACATAAAATATATTTATTATTATTTCGACAAGAATCAAGCCTACATTGAAGTTCTTCTCAATAATTAAAGCTGATACGAGGAGAAATCTGAATAGAACTTGTATTGCTATAAGATGAATAGCATATGTAGCGACGATAAGAGGGCGTGAAAACGTGCCTGTCACGAACTGTGAAAATAGTAAAAGTTACGAATGATCACGAAAGATAAACCAAGAAAAATATGATGCAAACCCAGAAAAGAGTTCCCTAAAACAAAGGATGACAGCTTTAAAAGGTGATGGAACTGAAAGTCTCAGCCAAGGGAATGGAAGACTCGCAGAAACCCACTTGGCCACACGAGCATCGAAATCATTCACAAGGGAGACAAATAAATGGACAAGAATAACAATGTCAGACTCTCTACTTCAAATCTCTCTCCATTTCCTCTTCTTGGATCTCTCTTTCTGACACTTCTCTGAAGACGAACATCATCTGCCAAGAACCCCCACACACTTCTCCTATCCCATTGCTCCCTTTCATCCCTTAGATCTTCGACCATCTCTGCCATATTGAGTCTTCGTCTTCTCTTCCAGCTAGCTCCGTTCTCCACATACCCCACACCTTCTTACCCACTGAACCCATTCAGCTCAGGTTCAAGGCACACACGACAGAGTATCACCACTCCATATCGATATTCTCTGTACTTACATGCTAACTTTGTGAATCTCAGTTACTTCAGTCCATACCCATTTGTTCCTTTTCTGATGGGTATATAGCTTTATGATCTGAGGTCGTGTCCGTAGGTGATAAATGCCAAGGAGAGAACAGATAAATTTTTCTTAGATTGACGAATTGCCTGAAGAAATGGTCAAGTCATGCTGGAAACCATCTGTGGAAGGTGAAGATGGAGAAGGGAGTGGGAAGGTTGATGGATTGCTATGGCACAAGGATTTAGGCAATCATCTGTATGGGGATTTCTCAATGGCCGTAGTTCAGGCCAATAGTTCATTGGAGGATCGAAGTCAGCTCGAATCTGGACCCTTCACTTGCAATAATGATAATATGGGTCCTCAAGGCACCGTCATAGGTGTCTACGACGGTCATGGTGGCTACGAGGCCTCCCAGTTCGTCACCGACAATCTCTTCTCTAATCTCAAGAGTATGCTCTCATCTTCATTATCAGACCTATTTGGTTGTTTTTTTTTTAAAAAAATATTTCTAATTAGCACTAATTTTGCTGTTTGATCCAGGACTTGCAGGCGAAGAAGGAGGCATGGCAGAGAGTGTTATAAAGAAGGCGTATCGAGCAACAGACGAAGGATTTCTGTCTATGGTGAAGAGAAAGTGGATGAGCAAGCCAGAGATTGCTTCCACAGGGACGTGTTGCTTAGTGGGGATAATCTGTAATGGGATGATATATATAGCAAATTCTGGAGACTCCCGAGCGGTGCTGGGAAGAATGGAGAGGGCAACGAAAGAAGTAGTAGCTATTCAACTATCCGCAGAACACAACGTTAACATAGAAACAGTAAGAGATGAAGTTCGATCAAAGCACCCCTTTGATTCACAAATTGTGGTCCTGAAACATCAAGTTTGGCGCGTCAAAGGCCTCATTCAGGTACGCCAAGAAAACAATATCGACAACACAGAACAAACAGTGCTCAAATCCCATGTTTAAATACAAGTTATGTTTTTGCAGGTTTCGAGATCCATAGGTGATGCATATCTGAAAAAGGCAGAATTTAACAGAGAGCCTCTGCCATTGAGGTTTAGATTGGCGGAATCCTTCTTCAAGCCTATTCTCAGCTGTGAGCCGTCAATAGCAACGCAGAAACTCCATCCTGACGATCACTTTCTCATATTTGCTTCGGACGGTTTGTGGGAGCACCTTAGCAACCAAGAAGCCGTTAACATGGTCAATAATAACCCACGTAATGTAAGCTTCCAAATGTACTGGGTCATGTTTTATGTGTGTGTTTATTTCAGAGTTTTGTGTTCGGAATGAACAGTGAGAGGCGTGTTTATGGAACAGGGAATAGCGAGGAGGCTGGTAAAGGCAGCCATGAAAGAGGCAGCAAAGAAGAGGGAAATGAAACTGGCAGACCTGGAAAAGATCGAAGCAGGTGCGAGGAGGCACTTCCACGATGACATAACAGTAGTGGTTGTGTTTCTAAACCCAAAACTCACTGATAATAACTCTCCATGGGGCTCTCCTCTTTCAATCAAAGCAGGCTGGCCTGCCAATCCATAGTCCAAAAGCTTCCCTCGAATCCCTCTTTGAGAATTGTTGTACAAAGCAGATATATAGATCGTTTCCTTTCGCATCGCACTCCCATAATTGCAGCATCTCATTCAAGCTAAGCTACCTAAGGGGACTTAGTGTTGATCGGTGATCATACTTATATAATAACAATTTTAGCCTATTTATGTCTGCAGATCCTAAATGAAGCAAATACCAGTGCACCCTAGCGAATTTTAAATGCATCTTTATATAGGCATGGGACACGGATATCAGGAAATATTAAACACTTGGCCACGCGCGCACGTTAAATACTACCCATGAAGTGCATGATTGGAGTAGATTTTGCACTCCCCACTCTCACTTGCGATATCAAATCAATAATGCCATTCATAGGCCATGAACAATGCGACTAATTTCATACTTCACATAGAAAATGCGTCTAATTTTACCCCCTTTTCTCTTCTTTTCGTTTTAAACATTCATTGCAGAGTTCAGACGCAGATGTCAAACATCTGGTCTTGATGCGTGTAAAAAGAACTACAGTTTGAGTCGCTTGTTAATGTATTTCTTTGGCTTGGCTCAAGTGGAATTGAGTTGACGTAAATAAAAAAAATATAATTAATCTAAAACAATATTTACATCAATTTTTTTATACTCATTCTGTTAAATTTTTTAATCATACATGATCATACGTCCTATTTTTAAAATATTAACATTTAGTGACAAATCCACATGAAACAAAGAGAGACAGATGGCGATATATGATCATGTGTGATTAAAAAATTTCACATAATAGATATAAAAAACTCAAGTTTTTTTTCTTTAATTTAATACTTTGATAGTCACATTAATTCAAGAGTATACCATCAAAATATTGTTCACCTAAAAATTGATAAAACTTGACTAATATATTTAAGGCCAAAATATACAAAAGCTCCCTGAACTTTTAACCAGTTGCGCATTACCTCCTTGATCTTTAAAAGTCTAAATCAAGGATCCTAACATTTCATGTTTTGATCATAAATTTTCTTGCGGTTAAAATTACCATTCACCTTGACGGTTCAACCATGTCACTATTTTTATATATTTTATTATATATCATATCGATTAAAAAAATAAGAGAGTTACAATAGGGTTCCAAAAATAAATAATTATTAAAAAACCCCAATAACAAAATAAATAGTCTATAATGATAAGTTCCAAAATAAAAAATAACAACTTTTAAAACCTATTTTGTAATTATTTTTCTTTCTTAAAATCTTATTATAATTCTCCTGAAAAATAATATTTGGCATTTGACATAAAATTTGAAACATTTCTCAAATACTTAAAATAAAATCATTGAAAACATGAAACACTTTAAAAAACATTTATAATACTTATCTGACCATATTTTTTAAAAATTAAAAGTATAAAATCCTTTAAATTACACGTCAAATGCTGAATAATATTTTTTTAATTGATACTTAATTAAAAAAACCATTAAAATTAACTGTAAATTTAACTGCAGAGAAATTTATATTCACAATATGAAACATCAGAATTCTTAATTTAAACTTTTAAAAGTTAGATCAAAGTCCGGGAAGGTTTTGTGCATTTTAACTTGCGTTTAACGTCATATCCTAGAGTGTGTAATTTTTATATGTAGAACAAAAAATATCATCTAATTTCAATTTACAAGAATCAACCGTGTTCTGAAAATTTGTTTATGACTAATCAATATCCAAATTCAAAATATACAGTAAAAGTCGCCAAACTACTCATAGCATCAGACTCGGTGCACTTTCGAGTTCAGTCGCAAAATAGTTCACCTTTTATTTTTTCACTTCCAAAAGTATAATTTAACCGCATCAGAAGAATTTTGGGACTGCGCGTAGAGAAATATAAAACCCCGGGAAGGGAATATGCAGGACATTGCTTGTTGCAAAACCTTAATTTGTTGATCACCTATTGCCATCCGCTGAACAATTTAACAAATAAGAAGCGGCTCGTGAAAGTACCTCTTCCCGAATGGTAAGGCTATCCACGTTGGTTCTATAAATATCATCCGCAAAAGACAAGCGACAACCAATGACCCTTGGCAAAACTCATAGGATGCCATGGCCATATTCAGTCTCAAAAGGATCGATCGCATTCCGCTCATCAAATCATTGTCTACTTCCACCATCAAAAGAAACTTCTCACATGACATAGGGTTACAACTGCACCGTTAGAGACATAGAAGTGCTAGCCACTTGTTTCCAGACTAAAGCTGATCAAGATACACAAATTTGGGCAATTACGGTTAAACATATAATGATTCCCCAAGTAGAAATAATGGTCCGTTAATTCATTTATACTTTGCTAACCAGCAACACAAATACCCCCAGATACAAGATACTTCCAGGACTTTTTACCCAAAGAAAAACTAGAAAAATATATTTCAAAAGATAACAAAAAAGGAACAAAAATAAGCCTCCTTCACTTGCCTGTCCTATCTAGCAGATTGTACAATTCTAAAGTTGGCAACTACGAAAACTAAGTGGCACCTTCAAAGAGTTTACTTGTAACAAAATAGCAGCAAAGATCAAAAAATTGGAATCCACAGCCTAAAAAATAACCTCAACTTACGATTCTAGAAGAAAACATCTGCAGACTTCAACCACACCACTAAAGTTTTCATTTGTCACATTCAGCTTGATCATTTTCAACCTTGTTTTTCTTAAAGAAAGCCCAGCAGACAGTAGCAGGACTACGAATTAAATATCTCTGCCGATCCAGTGACGCAAACCACCAACTCTAAGCCAAAAGCTATTGATTTTTTTTTTTTTCCAAAGCACCATAACATAGTCCATCAATCCATTTCCTAGGGCTATGAAACCAAGTAAATATGTGCTTCACTCACTACTTTCAAACAAGATTTAAAAATCCAAAACTCATAGGAGATTGCACCACAGCATTGGACATCACATTTCCCACTGAACATCAATTCAGAAATGGACAAAGGCTGAAGAAAGAGAAAGCAGTCTGTCGTAAATGCCAAAATGCAGCCTTTTTTTAATGCAAATGCCAGATTTTATTTTTCATTAACGTAACATCAAACTTTTCATACTTTTGAAAACGAGTGAAAAAGAGAACCAACATTATTCATAGCGACAATGAAATAATGTCAACTCTAAGAATTAAGCAGAAAAGAGTTCATTATATGAGCTGCTACTTAAGAGCTTATCATCTTCACCTATCAACACTCCCCCAAGACACATGATGCAACATAAACTTATCCTGACATCAGCAGATTTTAGACTAGCATTATGATGGAGCCTGAAATAGCATAATCAACCTGGTATTTCGCACAATGATCATGGACATTTGACAAGCAGCATACAAGAGATACTGACTTCATCGCAATGATGGGGAGGGATGAAAGGACCAAACAAGCTTCTTTTATGCAAAAGGCAAAAGGCAAAAGCTTAATCTAAGTGCTAAAATAAAAATGAAAGCTTCTATAGGCTGTAGATTCCAGAATTTTGACCTAGGCAGATTTTGATATAAGTAAAAAATTTAAAGATATCCGTTAATTACCCCATGGTGTCACACAGTAAACTGACACCAGAAGAAATCTTCTCCAGTCACTTTAAACTCAGCAATGTCTTAGAGGAAGTGGAAGCAGCTGCATCCAGGGATTAATATGTCAACAAGTAGACACAGTATGAAAGCTACTAAGGGAATCTTTAACTTCAAAAACTAGACCTGCAAAAATGTTTAAGAGAAGAGTTAAGCATATCACATGAAAACCATGTTAAAACTTAAAGACATAAATGAATTCACCAACATGGTGATTAACATGAAAGAGTAGAGATTCACTGAGTTTTTTTAGAATATTGGCTGGCAAAACAGAGTAACTTACAATATAACTCAACTAGTAATGAAATATGCTGCCATTCAGACCCCACCTCCTGCTTTGCCAGCAACAGCTGCCTCCTAGTTTGCAGGGGAAAAAATAAAATCAGTACAGAAAGCAGCAAAACCACATATTATTCTTCCTTCTATTGCTTGAGAAAATAGACAAAAGGCCTTACTGTCTCAATGTTCCCTGTGCCATTAACTTGGGGCAAAGAACTTGATGGTGGATTTGAAAACCTGGTAGCAGAGATCATGGAGTAAAAAGGTTAATACATACACTCTTCTTTATGTGTGGTAGCCGAAACTTTCCATATGGTACGGGTAAAGTAAAATATGATATCCACCTGAGTGCTCTTGCCTTCCTTTTATCTTCCTCCAAGGGATCAGTCTTGGAAACTGGCGCAAACCTAGCAAGCCTAGCTTTCTTCTTTGCCTCCTCATCAGCAGCCGTTGGTGGACAAGGCATCCCAAACCTGCTAAGAGATAAATAACATTATTCTGTTCCATTATGATCACACAGACTCCCCAATGTAATACCATCAGGAACAGGACTATGGTACGGAATATTAAATGGAAAACATCTAGTTGATTCACTTGATGAAACTATGTGAGTACAAAAGTTGTATGAGAACAGGAAAAACCTCTCTGCTCTAGCTTTTCTCTTCAGCTCCTCCGATTTTGATGTCTCTGATGCTTGTGATGTGGAACCAGTGCCAAACCTACAACAAATATTGTTTTCTCTTGATAAGAAACAAATTTAGCTAAGAGCTGCCACAGGGCATCCATCCATGAAGTTTGAAAATATTCCTTGGAAAAGAAAGGTTAAGACCATAGCCAAGAAAGCAAAACACTCAACTTCATCAAAATCTAGCACACTAGAAACCTCTACCCTGAGAGCTATCCTGTCAATCTACATCCGCTAGCAATTTTCAGTGCATATTACTTCATCATTAGTCGGCTACCTTAGCACCCACACGAAGTAATGTAGGACATAAATTATACAGAAGCTCGGGAGAGCTAATGAGGAAGAATTAAATTATACATACATACATACATACATACATATATATATATTCGCCAATGAGATTGTAATATAATTCAGGACCTCAAAAATATCTTTAAATAGAAGTTTCCGTGAAACTGGAAACAAAAAAAAAAAGATTCATGAAGCAATTCCACTAGAAATGTTCCATTGATGCTTAGTTCCTCTCAAGTAAGAATGAGTCTTGAAACACGCAATAAATAACCACAAATATTTTTAAAAATATAGCATTGTGCCATTGCCGCAGAGATAAAATTCAGATAACTGCATCAGTAAAAAGTAATATGTTACACCTTCAAAACGAATGCAGTGGCCTACCACTTAGAGAATGCATTCTATGAAGAAGAAATACAGGAACACGCACCCAAAAGAAATGTTTCATGGATCTTCGTGGCCAAAGCCTTTGAAATAAATTCGACAGAATGAACCAAGTGTCACTTTAAGTACAAAATGTCCTATCTTTCCCAGAGATCCAGTGAAAACATGGAGCCTAAAAAACACAACTACTTCCCGTACTGCATGCACCCTCAAAAAGAAAGAAGCTTCAAGATAACGTATATATATAAAGTACCTTTCAGCCCGGGAATTGCGCTTCTCTTGCTCAGACAGCTGCACAGAAATCCCAAACCGCTCGGCTCGAAGTATCTTCTTCTGAATATCGGAAACGGCAGCATCCTTTTCCGCAACTGGATGCTTCGATTCAGCAGCAGCAGCATCCTTGGGAGAGGCGCCGGTGGTTGAAGGCTGGGATGGGAGAGACGAAGGTTGGGTTGTAGAAGAGGCATTGGTCGGATCTTGAGAAGGATCGGGGTCAGGTGTGGCGGAAGGGGGCTGAGTGAGGTCTAGGGTTTTCTTAGGGTTATCTTCGGGAAGATTGTCGGGATTCGGCTTCTCCGTGTTGGTTGCCATCGGGTTGGGAGATTGTGAGAGCGGAAGCGCAGAGAGAATCGCAGGCGGCGTGAGAAGTGAGCACTCCAGAAGCAAAAGCAATTGTGACAAGCTTCGGATTCCTCCATCAATTTAGCCGGGGCAATTAATACGCTTTTACCGCTTTACCCTTCCCTCCTTCGATCCACAAACAAATTGCCGCGCTTATTGGTATTTTCCGCCACCGCGCTTTTCTTTTTTGCTTTTTTCTGATGAAAGACAAAATGATTTATAATAAAAAGATAAATTAGAATTAATGTACTCATTTTTTGCCAACTTTTAATGTCCTCATTTTACTTTTTGAATAAATTGACTTTTTATAAAAAAAATTTCATGTTGTATTTATATTTAATTTTAAAATTTATTAAAATTCATAAAAGTTATTTAAAAATACAGTGAAGGACAAAAATCTTTACAAGTTTTATAATTTATGTTAATGGTCATCCAAGGGGGTGTTTGGCAAAACCAAAACCGCGGTTTCAGAATCACTTTTCCGCAAAACGAGGTAACCTCCTTCACATATTTACTTCGTAATCCGTAAAAGCACTTCTGAAACCATGGTTTGGTTTCTATCCAAACACCCTTCAAGTTCAGAGCCGCTAAGAGCAATATAGATAAACTTGTCTTTTGGCATCTTTATCAATTCTGTTTTTTTTTTTTCCAAAAATTCCCCTGGTTAAATAAGCGCATTAAAGTATTAAACAAAAACCATCGCAGACTCGCAGTGTTCTAATCGCGCCCTTCGTCGGCAATAAATGGAAGATTTCTATCCATGAACAAGCAGATAAGTGAGAGCCGAAAAGTACTTTTTTTTAATAATAATTTCGTCAATTTTTCTTCTATTTTTTTAGCTCGGTACGGATTACCTTGCGAACAATACACGAATGGTTCGTAATTGACTGGGAGGTTCGCGGAGTGTGAACCACTCCCCTGCCCATGACCATCCCTGGCCAATTCAAACGCGAACTAGAAAACAACAACTTGTCATTCTGATTCTAGCCCCAACTCTGTAGGTTCTTCCTTATACTGCCAACTGAGTTTCTGCGGATAGCATCAACCTCCTTTGTCCATCTCCTTCCGTGAAGATTTCTGTTTCCCCCGCTATCTCAGAGCTCAAAAACTATGGGATTTGCTTCTGTTTTTCACCACGGTGTGCGAATTCCAACAAATTTCAATCTTG
Source organism: Neltuma alba (assembly GCF_004799145.2). Lineage (NCBI taxonomy): Eukaryota > Viridiplantae > Streptophyta > Magnoliopsida > Fabales > Fabaceae > Neltuma > Neltuma alba. Next base: position 26,348 of record NW_021637249.1, read on the forward strand.
GCTTGCCCAGTGCTTCACAGCGAGTTCCAGCTGCGAAATGGGCTGGGGTCCACTCTCATGCTTCTCGCTTTTACTCAGGTCTCTCTCCCCTTTGCTCAGCCACTATTTGTTTATACATGACATTATGTAATTTCTTGCTTCTGACGGATTTTGGATGGCAGTTTATCATTGTCGTCGGGTTCATTGCGTTCCGATTTCGTGCTCCAAAGGCACTGACAGCGAGGATGATTTATCTGCATCAGGTAACTGCCCCATACCCCAAGAGAACAGGAAAAATGCTTGATTGAAATAACGTGTTCTAAATTCTAATGACGTTAGCATACCAATATACATCAAATTCACCATTTTCCCGCCTTTCACATTGTGTTGCGGCTTAATTTAGCCGTGTTTCTTGCCTCAAATGTCTGCTCAACCCTTTAAATCTTACTATCTGACCTCTTCACTAGCCCCACAACCCTGTTTACCTATATTCATGAGCATCTGGTGAAACGGCTCCGAATCTCGAGCTCTTGATGCTTTCGTTTTCTACCCTTTATCCTTCCATTAAGTAGACATTTTGTTTTCTTAATGGCCAAAAAAAAAAAAAGTAAGCATTTTGTTTTCATATTTATAATAAGCGATACAACTAAAAATGGCTACAGTCATAAGGCAGACGTCGTTTGACTTGCATTATCTAAAAATTTAACAGCCCAATCATCTCCTGCATGAAAAACCCCATCTGTCATGATACCATCTTATAGACCTGGCCATTCAATTTAATGCGGTTATCTTAAATTTATTAGCTTGCTTCTGTTTTTTCCCCCCCTAAATATTTCTTTACTTGCACTGTATTGATGGTATTTTATAAGGCAAGAGGATCAGTGCTCGGCCACGTGAAGACATTGGCAACATTGAGAAATCTCAGGCTCACACTTCAGCTAATAATACAAAGGAACCTCATGAAAATGAAGCTTACGTGTCCTCTGTTAGAACTGTTGCACTATGGGTGAGCAGAGCTCAAATGAATATGATTTTAGTGCTTTCTTTATATTTTTTCCGTTTGTCTGGAATCTCTACCTTACCTCAGACCGGTTGTATTTCTTATAGGTGTGCACTGCTGTGGCATTTGGTGTTGGTGTGGGCCTTAAAGAAGGTGTTGACAAGGCATCTGAGTTCTTTGCTGGGTATGCAGAATGATTATTTAGTAAACTATAAATTTAGCTATTGGTAGTTTTGTGGGTCTAGTTAATTGGTCCCAGTATTTAGGATCAGCCAAAATCAAATAACCTGCAAAGTCTCCACCAGCATACTGATCAATTAATGTCTTTGAGAAGCGATGAAATTGTTGACTCCTGAAGCTTATAGCATATAGCACCTCGTCTTACCAGGGAACCAGGAAGCCTTATTGCTTCTGCTTTTACATTTAGAACATTATTTGTGGACATATATGTTCCTTTGAGTTTATGGTTTTCCTGAATAAAATTTTGACACCACTGCTTTTTGCTTTGTTTTCACTCTCTTGCATTTTGTGCCGGGTGGATGATCTTGCCCCCTTTTTTCAGGTACATATTGGAGCAGAGTCTGTCAGTAGATAATCTCTTTGTCTTTGTTCTAATATTCAGATACTTTAAAGTTCCAATAACGTATCAGGTGACGTATGGACCTCCATTCCAACTTCCAAAGATAAATGTGGGGCAGTGTCAGCTCTATTTTAAGTTTGCCTATATCGATATCAAACTTCTTTGACATTGTTTCAACAATAACCAAAATCCTTTGTGTTGGAAATTGGATCATGATTGTCACTTTCCTCTGCTTGATGGCACACAGGGCCGTGTTCTTTCTTACGGTATTGCTGGTGCAGTTGTCTTTCGTCTAACACTAATACTTCTAGGAACTGCTACCCTTCAGGTGAGTTTATTAATAGGTAGATTTCTTGAGTTGTTCAATTCTTGTTTGTAAAAGCTTTTAAACCTTTGGCAATCGTTTTAACTCCTTTTAATGGTGTTGGTTTAGAGGTTTGAGGCAGTCAACCTTTTACTCGCTGGAATATTACTCTACTCTTCATTCAAGGTGAAGATTCACAATAACGTTAACATCCTCACACCTGCTTGAATCTTGATGGTTGCGTGATAAAACACTTCCCATGTTTATTTCCTGATAATATTATGCTTCTTGCAATGTATTCACAATCTTATTGCTCTTATTGCATATTTTCTGTTGCTTGTAATTAGCTTTTCGCCAGTGAAGAAGACGAGTCTGACTTATCAGATAACTTTATTGTGAAGACATGCCAGAGATTTATCCCTGTAACAAGTAATGTACTCTCACATGATTAAGTGTTTCTCATTCACTACTTGGAGATCTGCTTGCTGGTTGTTTTCATTGTTGGTCTTTATTAAACGGCTTCTTCCTTTCTAATCAAGCCAATGGTGGAAAGGCTTTATTCGGTGCGTGCAAAGAATAAAGAATGATTTGTGAATATTCTCCCATAGGCCTTAGATTATTATTTTTATGGCCTGCTGCAAGCTTGATGCTTTATGCTTAATATTGGATGTAGTGTGTTCTATTGGAGCTTCCTTTCAGCATATACTGGAGTTTTTTTTTTTTTTTTTTTTTTTTGGACCTTGAGTTTTCTTATTTGGTTGATTGTTAACTGATTGTTTTGTTTTGGTTTGTTAGATTATACTACATAAATGCACTCATGCTCATAGACAGGGGCAAAACATTTGTTGGTTGTTGCCTGCATTGATCTATTGAAATTTGAATCAGTGGCCTTATCAGCTGGAACCTAACTCTCACAAATTATTGCAGCGTATTATGATGGAAACCGGTTCATAACAAAGGAAGATGGGTTTTGGAAAGTAAGTGATTGATTAGCATCAGCTGAAGTTTGAAATTACTTTCTTGAATCCATTGTATGTGTTCTTGGATTAGCGCATAAATTGATTCTCAATAACTATAAAAGTCTTTTATGTTAAATTAATTTGGACTTTATTTCTAACAGGGGTCAAACATTTTGGGCAGGCCACACCTTTGCTTCTTACTGTAGCAGTTATTGAACTCAGTGACATTGCATTTGCCGTAAATATTTTTCATCCCTCTACTGTATTTGGCTTTTTCTGGTTAGTTTAGAACTTAGAATGAGAACGTTAATGCCATAATTTTTCCCCTTTTTGGTTTTTGTTATAGGTTGATTCAATCCCTGCTGTTTTTGGTGTAACGAGGGACCCCTTCATAGTTTTTACTTCTAATCTTTTTGCCATATTGGGTAAGTTTGCTTGCTTCAATATTTCCTCAAGAGTTATAATGCACTGAAAACCTGAAAAGACTGATTATATTATAATTCTAATTTCAAAGGCGGTTCATATGTTTGCTTAACACTACAATTTTGTGATTTCACGCTTTACCCTTGTCTGCAATGAAGTGAAAGGGCTGTTTTATAACTTATTCTTGTATTCTGGTTTACCATCACTAGTTGAAGAGGCAGGATGAATAAATTTTTGTTCAAATCTCTTTTATCTTTGTCATATGTTGGTTTACACTCTTGCCTACATATAAATATGCATATCAATAATTAAACTCGTGTTACTTGCCAAAAATAGGTTTGAGGTCGCTTTACACAATTATTTCTGAGGGCATGTCAGAGTTGGAGTACTTACAGGTAAATGTTTACTTGGACCGTTGCGTTGGATTGTATCATGCTTGCTGCATAACTTGTCCTGTTCTCCTGGTTCTACTTACGCAAAACTTTAATGTTTCTTCCTTGAATGCGAAAAATGTACTAAAGCTATTCTATCTCAGTTTAATGCTTCCAAAGAAAAATGGAACCCTATTTGCGGGCTGACTTGGAAAGGCAAAGCATGCTATTTGTTCAGGATGATATACATACTGAATATTCACTGTATTCATTTGTAACGTATTGTCTAAAAGTGTACTGACTTATCTTTTCACTGATGTGTATTTCTGATCTCATCAGCCGTCCATTGCTGTTGTTCTGGGCTTTATTGGGTGCAAGATGATTCTGGACTATTTTGGTGGGTATACTGCAACCATGTTGCCAAGTTTTGTATCATATACAAACTGTTCTTGTCCGTAAACGTCTTCTCATTCCTGTAGGAATCCATGTGTCAACGGAGGCATCCCTGGGTTTTGTAGCCTCAAGCCTAACCATTGGAGTGGCGTTGAGTCTGGCAAAGAAGTCTGAATAGGTTAAAATGTTGTTCTTGGTGGTTGGTTGAAATTTATTTGATTGCTTACATTTACCAAGCAATCACATCATCCCCCACCTTGGAGAAGCACACATTAGTTGTTACTGAGGTACCTTCAACTGTAAAACTGAAGAAGTTTGTAGCTTCTCTTGATATTTACCGCTTCCGTAGAGGGGTGAGCGGTGACATGTATGGTTTGATTATTCCATTCAAAAAGGTAAATAATTTTCTTAATTTGCCTTTACCGTGTTAATCCCACGTGCACTTCGTGTTAATGCTCTATACATATGTTGATATATGCCAGTGGCTTGTACACCCTCTTGCGCTTCAAATCAGAACTGCGTCTCTCCCCCCCCCCCCCCCAAAAAAAAAAAAAGGCTGCGCCGTAAGTATTACAGCTTATACGAAATCACTCTTGTGCGAACAAAATTAACCAAAAAATGGCCTCGAACCATATTATCGACCTTCTTGAAAAATGTTTAGTTTCCATATTGGCTTGTTAGGGGGTGCGAGTTAGTCATATAGATACGCACACAAACGTAAATACACACGTCATTAAAAGATATTTAGTTAAATGCTTTAAATTTTTCATTAAAAACAAATACTTCGTTGATGGGAACATTATCTCCTTAGACTATGTTCCTCCAATTCAAAATATATGATAAATTAATGGGTTTTTTTTTTCAATTTTGTTCCTAACGTATGTTCTCTTTCCTTTTTCATTTATTTATTGTATCTTTTACTTATTCTTTTTATTAATAAGAGCATATTTTAAAAATACATATCTTATATATTTATTGTTTTAAAATCATTTAACTGATCTCTTGATAAATGTAAATAGATAAAATTTATCTTATATTTTGAACTGAATGAGTGCTTGAGAATAATAGGAAATTAGATATTGAATCTCACAGGCAGCACAAAATATTTTCTCTTTTTTGTTTTGTATGAAAAAATTTGTTAGATACTGCAGTTTTTTTTTTTTTGGTATTATTTGAGATTGATATTGAGACTAGTTCAAAAGATAAGAGTGGACTTATCACATGAGTACGTAATATCATCTTGTTTTTTTTTTAAAAAAAAAAAGGAGTGATAGTTATGTTTAAATCTGAAGGCCAAGTACTCCAAACTCGTCGCTGGGCGAAAAATCCAGCCATGCACTGAGGGTCAACCTCATGTAACGTAGCATATAACTTTGTAATATTTGGGTCCGTTGCATAATTGCATCTGACCAAGGACCAAGGTGCGGGGATCTCAATTATAATTAATTAATGATAAGTGATAATGCATGGAATTTTAAAGTGAAACTGAAGGAAATATAAAACTCGAAATCTCGAATTAATAATATTTTGAGATTTAGATCTCTCTAGAAGCATGTTGATGTGGGTTAGAGATTTATGCCCCGTTTGGTAGCAGGGAATTGAAGGCTGAGAAGTGGAAGTGGAAGCGGAACCCATATTTTAACTTGTTTGGTGTGACGGAACCCAGTTCCAGATGGAACTCACTTCCATCAAAATCGATGGAAGTGAGTTCCCTGCCTAACCCCATGGAACCGGCTTCCACCTCCAGTTCCATGAGTCATTTTCCTTCTCTACCCTTTGCTCTTTCTCCTTCCCTCCGCCAGCAATGATGGTCCTTTACAGCGACGGTGGCGAGGACGATGACTCCGGCGAGGACAACGGTATACAGCGACGACTCCGGTGATGACGACAGCCTTCATTCCCTGCAAAATCGCATCCTCTCTTCCAATTCCAGATCTGTCGCGAGTTCTTCCAGATCCAGATTTGTCGTGAGCTTTCGTCCTTCTGAGAAGTTGTCTTCACCGGAGTCGACGTCGTAGGTGGCATTCTTCATATTCAGCATAGAAGACGCGGATGGTGATGATTTCCGCCGAGTCAATGGGGCTGACGAAAAGCTTGGAGCCTTTGACGCAACCGGAGAATGTTTGGAGGCTGTCTTGGCAGGAGGAGTCAGTGGATTCGTATTTCAAATCTGCCCTTTTTTAATGGTTATCTCTTTTAGCCATTTGATGGAAATTTCTGGTAATGAGGATGCCGTGATATGGAGAATGATGCAGAATCCAACAGAGAAGAAGGAGTATTTCGATTTTGAAGCTGGCAATTCTCCATGATTTTGCCGTTTTAATTCTGGCTATAAAAATTTTGCCATTTCGATTTGGACTTTTTGTTTCTTGCTTCCTTTTTATGGTGTCTGAGTTTTGGGTGATTAGACTATGCTATTTAGTTCTAGGAGATGTTGGCTTGAAAGCATGGTGGTGGATGGGTACTGGTCCGATGGTGAAGGGTGATGATGATGGGTGGAGTGAAGATAGCAATAAGGGTATTTTGGTCTTTTAACAGAAAAATTACATATATTCATTAAAATTTATATTCCACTTCCATCATCTTACCAAACACACTTTTGATCTCAGTTCCACTTCCATTTCTACCTCCACTTCCACTTCTATTTCCACTTCCACTTCCATCAAAAACTCTTCCATCATACCAAACGAGGCATTAAGATATTGGTATTTTTTCCAAAATTTCAACGCCAATGTCGTAATATGAAAGCGAGATCGCAAGACTTTGACAACTTCCTAGTATGTCGTAGGCATACACTGGCAAGTGGCAAGCCGATGATACAACATTTTCCACTAAGTTTTGTAAAAGCAGCATTATTAATTGTAGCTTGAAAGTCCGAAGAACTTTAATCATACGGCGTCTCTTAATTTTTAGTTATAAGATTATACACGGCTGGCTCCTATTGGGTTCGTCACTGCTGGCGCCAGCAACCATTTCAAACTTTTATAAAAGAAGTTGGGCATCAACACCACTTGCAACCACATTCTTCCCCATCTCTAAGCTTTCTCGGACAACCACGTCAATGGCAACCTCGTACGACAATTTACACAGTTCAGTTCATCTTTTTTCCTTTTCTGAATCAAATATCTCTTTTCTGACGTGACTTGTTCTCTCTGGGCAATGTTCAGAACCGTGAATGAAGTTCGCCCTCCCACTTTGTCTTCCTCCTCCGACCCACCTCCTGTATTTGATGGAACTACCAGGTTCACTATAATATATGTCTCCATCATCATATTTTTACTTCCAATATACGCTCACGTGTCTGCGTTTTGTAATGATATATCTTATAGTAGTATAATATGATGGGTTTTCCTTTGAGATTAGGTTGTACATGAGCTATGGGTGCCCATTTGCACAACGCGTATGGATTACGAGGAACTATAAGGTTGTTTTTCCATCACTACTTCTGCAGCTAAAATATCTCCTATTTTTATGGTATGATGCATTTATAAGTCGATGACCTATGATTAACTGTTTTTTTTTTTTTGAACATGAATAATATCAGGGACTACAAGACAAGATCCAGTTGGTTCCTCTCGACCTTCAGGACAAGCCTGCTTGGTATAAAGAGAAAGTCCACCCTGAAAATAAGGTAGCCATCTCAGAAAAGTGAAAACATCGTCGAATATAATTATACCTATTTAAACATCACATATGAAGCTATCTATTTGGTTTGCTTGTGTTTGCTTTTGTTATGTAATAGGTGCCATCGCTGGAGCATGATGGGAAGGTTTTAGGTGAAAGTCTCGATTTGATCAAATACGTGAACGCTAATTTTGAAGGGCCAGCTCTACTTCCTGAAGTAAGAATATTAATTAGTACAATTCGACCATGACATTAATTAATTCCTCTATTACTTAATTATTTGAAGTAATTAATTCGCTGATAATAGAGATACAATCATTGTTCAGGACCCCGCAAAGAAGGAAGCTGGGGAGCACCTGTTATCGTATGTTGAAACTTTTACCAGAAATGTCTTTTCTTCCTTAAAGGGAGATCCTGTAAATGCAACCAGTAAGATCGACTTTTTCTCAAAAAAGTTAAATCGAAGCACACATTATTAATGATGTCAAACATTGAACTGTTAAGATTGTTGGTCGGTCGTCTGAATCAGGTGCTTCTTTTGATTACGTGGAGAGTGCTCTTGGTAAATTTGATGATGGCCCATTCTTCCTCGGCCAATTTAGTTTGGTAAGATACATGAAAATTCTCAGTACGATGTTCTCTGTTTCTCTGTTCAGTTCTTTCTTTTTAAAATTCAATAAGTTGGTTCTCATCAGGTGGATGTCGCATACGCTCCATTTATTGAAAGATTCCAAATAATCTTTTCTGAGATATTTAAGCACGATATAGCGGCTGGAAGACCTCGACTAGCGGCATGGATTGAGGTAAAAACATAGGGAAGAAGCAAACATTAATTAGTAGTACTTCCAGTCCTATTTATAAGATTTCGTTTATATAAAGAAGAAGCAAACATTAATTAGTACTATGTTTGGGTCCTATTTATAAGACCTCATAAAACAAGATCTTATAAATAGGACCGAAAGTAGTATATTACTAGTACTATTTAGGAACCCCCGCGTTTATACAGGCATCCATCTTCCATCTATACAGTATAAGTACACTTTGGCTAACAGGAGAAACTTATTTTTGTAGGAGCTGAACAAGGACGATGCTTACAAACAAACAAAACTTGATCCCGCTGAGTTTGTCGAAGTTTTCAAGAAGCGCTTCCTGGTTTGAATAAAGCTTTCATAGGAAGAAATTGCAGTCTGCCTAATCCTAACTATGCTGCTTAATAAATTAAACCTCAATTTCTCTGTCATATGTGCAGGGGTAAGCTGTAGGAATGAGATCAGCAAGCTTGGATTCGTTTGGGACACCGGTCATCAAATTATAGGAGAGTTACTTGCGTGGAATGTCTGAAGTGAATTTACAGTTTATAATAATATAATAATTTCTGTGAAAGTGTGTGCGCACCATTACATTGTACTAAGATTTTGAATTCCTGTAAAATTAAATAAAGAAACGTCGGTTGCAAGAATAAAATATTTTTCTTATGGATAGCACGAAATACTCCGATAATAATGCAAATTAAATTCACATGATTTGCCATGTTGCGTGAGGAAAATGTCAGCCTGTGTGCATAGAGGACTTTCTTTCAATTTTAAATGGATCATGCGACATAAAGAAAATAGCAGATTTCTTATAAAAATGTAAGAAGATAATGGAGGGTCAAAGCTGAGTTTTAGGCCTTGAAAAGGATCCGTTATCTCTCTCTCTCTCTGCGCGCTAACAAATAGTTAAAAAAGAAAAAAGGAATACATTTCATTATTTGGTGGTAAGGTCGGATCATCCATAACCATTTTCATCTCTCAATGTTGCTTCGGCCTCCGCTTCCCAATTCGATTCCTTTTCGTCTTTCCTCTTCTCTCCTGTTCTTACCTTCTAGATAACTAAACAACGTAAATTTTGGGGGGCCCGGGTTTAGCAGCACAAACCGCCCAAAAAAAAGGTTGTATGGATAACTAGATTTTGGATCGCCACTTTAGGTACAGTGTAAAATGAACTACTTTGTTCACCCGGAAAAAAAAAAAAAAAGAGTCATTGTCTGCGATCACGGATCATGCCGTCCTCTATAAAGTTGACGACTGAGAATAGTGACATCTGTTATAAGTCATGCGTTTTTTTTTTTTAAATTTCTGGCCAACTTTTATAAACGATGTTAGTTTGGATGAAACCAAATCATGGTTTAGAAAATAACTTTTAAAACATAGTTTTTGAAAAAATAAATTTTAAAACAATAGATTCTGTGAATTAAAAAAGTAATTTTAATAAAGTTAAAATGTTTGAGTGGTTGTTATAATAATCATTTTTATGTACAAATTACTAAAAAAGACATAAGTTGATGTGATAATTATAGAAAAATAGATTTTAATTTATATTTTTGTTTGAAATAATAAATTGTATATAAAATGTATAATCAATTAATATTACCTTTCGTCCTTAATATAAGAGCCAACTAGATATTCAATTTGATTATAAATATAAGATCTCAGTCTACTTTGTCTCTCATATTTATCTATTTTTTATATCACAAACCATGGTTTTATATCTTTAAAAGTAAAAAAATTTCACTTTATGAAAAATCATGGTTTTAGACCCCAAACTATGGTTTTCAATTCAAAAGTGATTTTGCCAAAAATCATGATGTTTGGCTATATTTTTCCAAACTATAGTTTTTAATCAAAAATTGATTTTACAAAAAATTGACATGTTTGGATGATTTGATTCCCAAACTATGGTTTTACCTCCCAAATTATAATTTTGCTTGTTACCTAAACAGGCTCTGCAACTACATTGCTAGATTATATAACAGATCAGGGGAAATATTTATGTTATTAATATAAGACTCTAATTAATAAAAAATAATAAGTTGTTTTAAAGTATTATATTTATCATTTTTATTTAAACTAGTTTTTCTAATTTATAAAATAATATATAATAGAATGATATAGATAAATATTTTAAAGAGATAATGTAACATATGTTATACTTAAATAATTTTTTAATTTTTTAATTTTTTTAAATAAATCAACTAAATTTTATATTAAGTACTGTAGGTAATAATATATAGAGCTTATATAGTTTCTGACTGCATGGCCCAAAGAGTAACTTGCCACGAGTTATAAACAGATTGTATAACAAATTACAGAAGTCTTTTTTTTTCCCTACTATATACATGGACAATTTAAAACCTTTATATGAAAGAAAAGAAGGAAACCCACACATCGCACAGGCACTCTGTTTTTCATAGCCCAAAAAAAAAAAAAACTCCGTTTTATACAATATCAGGTTACAGAATCTTTATTAGCAAAATAGTTGGATCAGGCTCAACTTGAGAAGCCCCTCTCAACTTCAAAATCTTGTCTTATTATTATTTTTTTTTTATCTTTTTGCCAAATTTTCTGATGCAAATATGCAAAGTAAATATAGTAATATGTTTAGCGTACCTAAGACGTGACGCATAAAATAAAAATACTGCGTTATTAGCAACGCCGGATGTTATTATAAAACTTGATACATTTTCAAACTTGCCATCTATCTTTTTCTTGGTCGAAGAAGACTTCCATCTATCAATATTAAATAATCTGTTTTTTGACCAACTATCAAATATTCAATAATCAACCAATCAATCCAAGACTTTATGCCCCTATTTTATCTCGCTGGCAAAAAAAAGAAAAGAAAGAAAGACCTTTATTTTATCACGCACGGTGTGAGGAAATCAACGGGGAACATCGTTCTGGTGGACACTGGAAAGTGGGAAACGGATTATTTTATGTGAGAGAAATTTTGTCATAAAAATGTTTTTCACACATCCTTCGGTCAAACTGAAAACAATTAATCAACTAAGAATATGATTTTGTCTCTAAATTCGATACTTTTGAGGGTGACGTGGTTCTAGTACCTTCTCCGGCCAACATTGGAAATGTGTCAAGGCAGAGTAGGCGTTCGCATTCGTCACTGCTTGCGATTTCACTGGGTCACTGAGTTGTATATAATGAGGACCTTGATGAATGGAGACCACATTCTGCATCAGATTGCCACCTCTACCATCCACTCCAAGCGTGGGAATCCGCAGGCGAACGAAATCAATGGCGACTGCGTAAGATATTTCTTCATTCAATTTCCCTATCATTCGAATAATTTCACCTTCTTTCTTACGCTTTCTTCTTTTCGCTGTTTTCAGGGGCGTCGACGAATTGAAGCCACCATCCTTAACTTCCACTTCCGATCCCCCTCCCCTCTTCGACGGAACCACCAGGTTCGTTTATCCATTATATATATTGAGCATATCTGATCATCGTCCGATTTGCCCTAATATTCTGTGATATTGCTTCTGTCGTCGGCCACATGTTAATTATGTTTTGTTGGTATATTCTCTTAGGTTATACACCAGTTATGTGTGCCCGTTTGCACAACGGGCATGGATTGCTAGGAACTACAAGGTGCTTTTCTCCACTCTCTCCTCTTTTGTTTAATTATCTTTTCGTGTGTTTGGTGGCTTTGTTTCTCGTCCTCTTCTGATGTAGCAGCTTTATTTATTTGTTTTGATTGGAATCGCGGGCCTATTTTAGTGACTATTTTATTCAGAGCGAAAACCATTTCTTTTTCCTGACTAGCGATCGAATTGACTACAGGGACAACAAGACAATATCAAATTGGTTCCTATAGACCTTCAAAACAGGCCTGCTTGGTACAAGGAGAAAGTCTACCCTGAGAATAAGGTGCTTAAAATTGTGCAAGCTCTTTAATTTATTTAACCATGGTGGGCCAACTCCATTCACATGTTTCCCTATGTTTCTCCGCTCGTATATAGGTGCCATCACTGGAGCACAATGGCAAGGTTTTGGGAGAAAGTCTTGATTTGATCAAATATATTGATGCCAATTTTGAAGGGCCGGCTCTGTTTCCCGACGTAAGAACTAAGAACCTCATAGTCTATTATGGTCCATGATGATTGATGACCCCTTGTCCCCTTCCCCAACCCCTCTTCTCTACTTATCAGTAGAGTAATGCTGAGAAAGACAATTTTCAGGATCCTGCCAAGAAAGAGTTTGGTGAGCAGTTGTTATCATATAGTGATACATTCATCAGAGATGTGTACTCTTCACTGAAAGTAGAAGATCCTGTAAAGCGAACCAGTAAGATCTGCGTTTATATATAATTTAGACTTTGGATTGTTATTCAAATTGAATGTAGCGTTAACATCGACAATTTGTGTCAGGTCCTTCTTTTGATTATTTGGAGAATGCTCTTGGTAAATTTGATGACGGCCCATTCTTCCTTGGCCAATTTAGTGGGGTAAGTTGAAGTTAGGAGTCCTGAAGTTTTCTTCTTGAACTCTATTCGGATGGCTTTCTTGTCGAACGGTGAAGTTTAATGTGGTCGATCTGATGAAATATAGTACTACTATCAACGTAGTCTTAAAACCATTTGTCATCTAATTGTATGTAAGAATATAGCTGTAATTCTTTGTGATTTATTAATTACTTTGACTATTAGGTGGATGTGGCCTATGCTCCATTCACTGAAAGATTCCAGATCGTCTTCTCCGAGGTTTTCAAACATGATATTACAGAAGGAAGGCCCAAACTGCGGGCATGGTTTGAGGTACGCTGGAACTTGTTCCGTTAAACAATTTCTTCTTCGACTTTTCTTCTTTTCTCGAAATGCGCCATATCTGAAACAGAACGGTTCATTTGTAGTTAGCCCTCATGGAATTTGATAGACGGCCTGATCATTAATTGGTTCAGATATGTTGGTTCCAAAAAAATATATTCATATTTGGTATAATCATGTCTCTTTCGCAGGAGCTGAACAAAAATGATGCGTATGTGAAGACGAAAGCTGACCCTCAGGAACTCCTGGACATTTTCAAGAAACGTTTTTTGGTACTATAAATAAATTAAATATCATCCCCTCCTTTGATACCGCGCGACATAGTTTGGAACGTCGTGCCTAGATTCGCCCGTCCTCCTCAACATTTTGTTAATACTCATATTTCTTCTCTGCCTGCAGGCACAGCAGTGAACAACGAATGGCAGCAGACGATTAAGATGTAGTAGAATATAGCTGCTATAGTTTTCAATCTAATCTGGATCTGTTTATGTGGTCGATATGAATAAATTTCGTAGCCATGTATCCACGCCGGCTTATGGAGTTATGGTCAGCTTTGTATTTTTTCCCACTATTAGTATTATCGCATAAAATGGCAGATCTGATCTGACATAGTGTGCTTGTGCGATGTGTCAATGCAGTTGTTAAATAAAAATTGTAGTTGTTTTGGAGAGGGCAGATTGCATGCTGTTATATTCGTTTCGTTTTGGTTTAGCTATATCTTCATTATTATTATAAGTTGGTTCTATGACTTTTTTTTGTTTATGCGCTTTTTTAATTTTCAATTATTTTTTTTATTCGATTCAGTTATTGTTTTTGGTCCTGGAGAATTTAATAATAAATATCTCAAAATTATCTCGGCAACATTATTTTACATTCAAAACAAATTTTAGTTTAAAATTAGAAGATTGGTAGGGAGAAAGAGGATTCGACATAAATATAACAGAGTTTGTTTATTTTTATTTTAATATTAAATATGAGACTCTAGCTTAATTTTTTTTTCATATTTATTTATTTAAGATAATTGTTATAATAATGATAATTTTAGTTAATGTGCATGATTTTGTTTAATAACTAACGATTTTCACCATTAAAAACATTAAAAAAAAAAAAAAAAAGGCGACCGACTACAAAAGGGATGGAGGCACGTGGCGCGTGCTTAAGGCCATTGGGCAAAATTTCGGCTAGGCGGGAAAACATGGACTGGCGTTTTGTGTTCCGCAATCCGGATCAAACCCATTTAAAATCCTAATCTTCTGTGGTGTGAGAAACAAAATATCCTGATCTTCCTTTTTGTGCGCGCAATCGAATTTATATTCGCTAAATCAATCGAGAATTGCGGACTTAGGTTTCAGTCTCGTCCACAATTTCGAGCCCAAGACGGATGTGCGCGCGAACACATAATCGGTCATTTGCCATGTCCACGCGTTCTGATACCCTAAATTAATGCAAATTCTTTGATCGTATTCGGAAATTTTCTTTGGGAAATTTGACTGATTGCATTCTGATTCCTCTCCAGAATGGTCGAAACCCTCCGTAGCTATTAATGTTCACCTGAACTAAATACTGTACATTCGTTTTAATTCCAATAGTAAATTTTGGGACGAGAGAACTAATTTTTGAATCAATCATAATCCATCTGTTTCTAATTTTGTCGGATGCAATTCATTATGTGAGATTTGACGTTCATAGAAGAAATCGGTTATATTGGCGTAGAATGCTCGCAGCGTGCGTTAAATGTTAAGAACAGTGGCTCTGAAGTCTGGAGTGTCGTAGGCTTGTAGCATTCTTATTTTGGTTCAGCTATGGGCAGCGGAACCGCAAGCGTTCTTGAATTATGTTGTTGTCCTTGTTGAGTAAGCGCTCGTTGGAGATTGATTCCAGGTAGTTTCTATTGTAAAGCTTCGTATTTACCCAGCAGCCTCCATTTCCTTTTGCCCAGCTGCAAATCGTTCACAGATTCAATCATTTTCAGTGGAATTTACAGTTTTTCTTTTGCTCTTGTTTTCGGTCACATGCCAGCTTGTATTGTTTATTGGTAGTGTTTTCCTTCTTTATTCCATGAAAACGATCAAGCACACGTATTTCTGCAGGGATTCCTATGGCTTTGCATTAAGACCACAGCACGCACAAACGTACAGAGAGTATGCTTCCATCTACAAGGTTTTTATTACTTTTTTTTTTTTTTTGGTGTTCCGCTGCTTCAGTTTCAATATTTTCAATTTTTCACCGCTGACACCAGTACATGCACACGCATTTAAGAGAAATTTGTTACATTCTACGATGAGGCATATTCCAGCACATTTTATTGGGAAAAAAATTAGTTTTCTGCTTACAATCAACATAATTAAATCATCTCACTCAAAATCCATAATAATAACTACTTTTTTTTTCCCCCACGACTGACGATAATGAAGAGAACAGCTACGCAGGACATGCATTGTCAACTTGTTCAAATAACTAGCGTCGAGTAGTTTCTTTGAAGTTCGGAAAGTTGATTTTTTTTTTTTTGGGGTTACATACCATCGCACAAAAAGAGTAAAAAATGTAGACAAGCTCCTTCTCATTGAAATCACTGAATTACTCCATATTTTTGGTTTTTCAACCTTTTTTCTTTTGAAAAAAATTATTGAAGAATCACATCGAAAGCATAGAAGCATGCACTATAACCTGACTGCTTGACAAAAGACAAGGCCTTAATAAAATATGTCCTTTGCAACATTGAGGACTGGTTTTTACTGATAAGCAACACAAATTCCATTCAGTATTACCGCTGAACCAGTATATCTATGATATCAGGTAGAGGAGGATGAAAGATGTGATAAATGGAGGAACTTCTTTGAACAGATATCTAAATCATCTCAACCATATTCTTTAGAGACAGGAGGAGAGAAAGGTACGGAGAGGATTAGTGAAGGAAACGATTTTAGGGGCAAGGAGTCTGCTGAAGGCAATGAGAGAAAAGAACATTTATATGTAGGGGGGACTAGTAAAGAAGGTGGTTCAGATTATGGCAATTCTGATGAAGAAACTGAGCCTAAAGAGGAGACAAGTCTAGAGAGGCTGGGTGATGAAGATGATTCAAGTGTAACAGGAAGTACTTCTGATAATGTGGTCCATCTTTCAGAAGAAAGAAAGACTGTTAAACTTGGAATCTGCGCTGAAATTAGACCGTCTCTCATTGACATTGAGAAAATTATGAGTTCTCGCATCAGGAAGGGAAAGATTGTGAAAGGTCAGCAGATAAAGGGTAATGACAACCATCTTCCATCGATGCAACAATCTGAATCTGTCAAAGGGGCTTCTGAGCGGACCTGTGAGGATGATGTCTGCGTAAATGAGACTCTAGACAACAATACCAATGCATCAAGGAATGATAATGCTTTTGTGGACCGAGACTCATCTGAGCTTTTCTTTGCATGGAAAGAACTTCAGTTCCTTGTTCAGGGAGGAGTGCCAAAGGATATCAGAGGAGAGGTATAATTGATGCTTTCTATTTCTTTAATTCATTTACCTTCGTACTTTGCAAGAAAAAAGTGCAGTCTTTGCTACAATATTGTTTTACTTATTACAGGTCTGGCAAGCCTTTGTAGGTGTGAAGACACGTCGGGTGGAAAGCTATTATGAGAATCTGTTAGCTGAAGAAATACATGGTGGTGAAAGCAAGGAGCGGGATGACCTGTCTGGTGCATTTGGGAAATGGAGAAAGCAGATTGAGAAGGTCATTAGCTGCACGCGCCTTGGACTTTATTTTGATTTGTAGGTGCTGCTTCTTTGGCTTTATCTTGTAAGTTGGCTCCCTCCTTAGACTAAACCATGCTTTCCATTTACAGGATGTGCCGAGAACTTTCCCAGGTCATCCTGCTCTGGATGAAAATGGCAGGAATTCCTTGAGGCGCCTACTTCTTGCATATGCTCGGCATAACCCCTCTGTAGGGTACTGTCAGGTAACAGGGGTTTAATAGTGTAGGTAAAAACTAATTTAACTGGTACTTCCTGATATTTCAGTTTCCTTGGACTTATTGTCTGATGTATCCATCCCTGTTCAATCGTAAACTCACAAGGTAAGCTCAAATTCTTGGTGCTATGAGTAAAATCAAGGATCAATATTTCCAGAAGCCTTTATTATTGATTTGCTGGAAAAATGTGCATTTTTCTGTCTAAAATTCTCCATTCATTTCTTTTTTTTCCACTTACATTTTAAGAATACAAATATCATGCTTTAACTGAAATTAGGTTGAATATGTGCTTCCTGAGCTTATGTTTCTTCCAAGTTAAGTTACATAGTAACCTTGCTGATTTACAAATTACAACATACAAATGAATTTGGAAGCTCTCTTTCAAGTTAGTTGGGGGTTGATTTTGTTTTTGCTTTTGGCATCTTAATCATTAGCTGAGGACTTTGAGTTGACTCTTTAATGTGATTGCGAGTGGTCTGGTATCCTTTCCAACTAGTGACCATACCTCTTTTAACTCTCTCTCTCTCTCTCTCTCTCTCTCTCTCTCTAAATGCTTGGTATAGATATTAAGTTATCATTGTCTTAAAAGTGTGCGTAGCACATAACCTTAGTGTTTCTGGTGTTTCAACTCTGCTGGCTGCACCTGGTGCTGTAAACCAAAACATAGTTTTTCATAAAATAGAGAAGATATTCAAAAACTTGAATTGTAGCTTTACTGTTAGAAGACTATGTACTGTCACCTATATAGTAGATTTCTCGTTTTTGACAGACAGACCGTAAAGTGCATTTGCATTCCCATAATTGTTTCTTGGATTAATACTATTTTTAGTCCTTATAGTTTGATCGAATTTTGATTTTATTCCCTATAATTTCAAATAATTGGTTTTAGTCCTTATAGTATAATTTTTTGGTCTGAGTTTAATAAATAATCTATATACTTTTAGCAAGTTTTGGTTTTGATCCCTATGTCTAAACTCAAATCAAGTCCTTATGAAACTATAAGGATCAAAATCAACGATTTAAAGCTGTAAGGACCAAAACCAAATTGGATGAAATTGTAAGGACCAACAATGACATTAATTCTTGTTTCTCTCTTCTTTTATTCTGTTGGGGTGTGGGGATGGTTGGGTGAGAAACATGTTGATGGTAACTTTGAATTCTTTCTTGGCGGTAATCATCTATGTTGTCATGATTGTGTGCCACTGAAACATTGGCAGGCAATGAACTTCTTTGCTGGTTTATTGCTGCTTTTTATGCCTGAAGAAAATGCCTTTTGGTAGGTTTGAGAAGCTTACTCTTTTAATCCCTCTCTGTAGCGTAGATAGCTGTCTAATACTCTAGCAACAATACTTATAGCTTGAAAATAAATAATATTTCTGACTAGACTGGTAACCCTTTCAACCATAATACATTCATAAATTTTTATCGTTTGGCATACCTTAAGTACAATATTTGGAGAACAGTTGACTATGTAAATATGAGTTCTTGTCTTTTCTTATGCACAATACTTGATTTAATCTGGATTTGTTAGCTTATTAGTTTTAGTTGGATTTCTCAGGGCATTGGTGGGCATTATTGATGATTATTTTGAAGGCTGTTATACAGAGGAAATGATAGAATCTCAGGTTTAGTTCTACTAGCTCAACTTTTTAAATTATATCGCTTTATTTTTATCCTCAATCAGTATTTAATGTTTGTTTCATAGTTACAGTATAGAGGGACTTAGTAATTCCCCATGGCAGTCATGGAAGATTTTGTTTTGTCAGGTGGACCAGTTAGTTTTTGAGGAATTGGTGCGTGAAAGATTTCCAAAGCTGGGTTTGTAATTGCTAGATTTTCTTAGCAGTTGTTTTGTTTGCATATTAAGCAGCTTGCATCGACATTTTATTCTATTGCCATTTTTGTTGCAGTAAAACATTTGGATTACTTAGGAGTGCAAGTGACATGGATTTCTGGACCTTGGTTCCTTTCAATCTTTGTGAACACACTTCCTTGGGAAAGCGGTGAGATTTATGCTGGTTTTTTTTTTTTCCCTTTTTTTGGTTCTCACAAACTTACAAAATTGACTTTGAACTTGTTATATCCTAAAGCATGTTGCCTTACAGTGGATTAATTTTTCTATAGTTCTTCGAGTCTGGGATGTGCTGCTATTTGAAGGGAACCGTGTCATGTTATTTCGAACAGCACTAGCGCTAATGGAATTATACGGTACTGAGTTGCATTTTCCAGTGTTTGAGTCAAATATTAGGTGAACATAGATGAAGTTTATTTTCAATCAAGTTTAATATAATAGCAATTTATCATGTCTTGTTATAGGTTCTTCATTAGTTACAACAAAAGATGCAGGTGATGCACTCACACTTTTACAGTCACTTACTGGCTCAACATTTGACAGCAGCCAGCTAGTCTTTACTGCTTGCATGGGCTTTCTAGCAGTGACTGAGGCCAGATTGCAGGAACTAAGAGATAAACATCGGTCATCTGTATTAGTTGTCTTGGAGGAAAGGTCAAAAAAGGGATGCATTTCAAAGGATTCAAAAGGGGTTGCAGCTAAACTGTCCAGCTTCAAGCGTGAGCCAGGATCTCTGGCAGAAGAAAGGAAGACTGCTGATGAGGAAAAATCATATTTGGAGCCTCAATCTTCTAATTTGGATGAATTTCTTAATGGCCTTCATGGTAGTCAAGAGGACGATTCTCTACCAGATCTCCAGGAACAGGTTGCTTCCTTTAGACCTTGCTAACATTATTGTTTTTCAATTTATATTCATCTATCACTATTTTCCCCCAATTGTATCCACCATATCATTTTTTCAGCCAATGAAGATCTGCTTTCTTCAATGCCATCCAGTATCCAGTATATGGATTGGTTTGCAAGTTTTCCCCAACTATTATGCATGAATAATTATTTAAGCATCATAGAATGTGTCTTCATCTATTTTCTGAAATAATCATAAAGATGTGGTTTATTTGAGTTATTCACTTGATAAATATTGGGAGCAATCTGCATATTCTGTTGATCATAATCTAGTGTATTCGACTAGCTGCACCTAGTTTGGTAGGTACGGCCACATTCCACGGCAGCATTAGTAAAAAATATATTCCTCATGAACTTCCACGATTCAGGAGGCATGTTCTCTTCTAGTCTGCCTCCTTGGCCAAATTTTTTTTCATAGTTTTCATGTTCTATAAATAGTTGTTCTGGTGTAACTGATTCAGGCACAACTCATTTTAAGTTTCAATCAGGTGGTTTGGTTGAAGGCTGAGTTATGCAGGTTGAGTGAGGAGAAAAGAGCCTCTGTACTCAGGTTTGCTTTTCTTTGCTGCTTCTATTCTAGAGATTTTTCTGTCGATGATAATCAATTTGTTTTTCAGCCCATTGTTTAAGTTCAGAGGAGATTTCTTAGACAATAATTGTTGATGAGTTAAAGGTTGTGAGAAGTGTGTTTGCCAGTCCAATTTAGCTAGTTAGCATCATGCCTAACCTTGTGTGTACTTTCTGGTCTCCTGCTAATAGAGTATGATAGTGTGTATCCCTAAGAATGACCTTTCAAAGTTTCCAATGGCCATGTTAAAACAGATGCCAGGGTCTGGACTCTGGAAATGGCCTTAAACCACCAACAGGTGCATCTGGGCAAAGCTCCCCAGTGTTTCATTATGTTTTCTCCCTTCATTTACTCTGCATATATAGTAGCTCATTGACAAGAACAGCTGACCGTCTTTACAAAACATAGCATTCAGCACGCTTCATGTTCATTTTTGTATTTTTCTTCCTGTTTACCCCTTCCTCCATCTTTCATTGCTTCTTTTGAAATTTTAGGGGAAAATGCTTTTTGAGATATTCTACCGTTTTCTATTTAATTACACTCATATTTCAAATCTTTTATCATGATGCTGTCTGAGACCAACTAATTAATCTCCATGAGTGTATTTCCATTCTTTTAACCAGATCTGAGGAGCTAGAAACAGCTCTAATGGAGGCAGTCAAGCAAGATAATCGACTGGCACTGATTGCAAAGGTATATTTAATATTTGGATAATTGCACTTGTTGTGTCTCAATTTTCCCCCTTTGGTGGGAGGCCGTGGGGCGGAGTCGGCGGTGTTCATGCTGAGTTGAGTTTGGCTTTATGTTGTATAAGTGGGAATTTGACAATATATCATGGGCCTTCGCCTATTTTCCCCTAACATACTATTGAAGCTTTTGATATTTAGTTCTATCATGCATTCTAGATGCCCACTGCTCTATGGAATCTCCTGGGGTTATCTATGATTTAGTGTTCTGGTATAGAGCATATATTAGCTATGTAGGATTATGTTTATTGTTAACTTATGTTTTGTGTATCATCTTGAATAGATCAATAGAGATGACTAATTTCTTGACACCAGCTTATGTGCTTATCCATCTACATCTTTGTTTTCAATTTTCTTTTGGAAAAATAAGTATAGATTGACAATCAGGAGGACCTTTTACTTGTCAATTGACAACAGGGGTTTTGCTTTCTGCACTATCCGGTACCCATCTATTTTTTTTCCCCTGCCTGACGCATATGTCCTGATGATATAGATATGACTATTGACATATTATTATTATTGAGAGAGAAAGACTTAGATGGAGATGACTATGTAATCATCCAAATTAGCTGAGGACCTTTACTTACTCGAAATATCATACGAACCCTGGGAAAGGCTCGTTCAGCGTCCTAGTGCAATAATAATCTGTTCTTCCTTTCGAAATCTTTGGTGGCGTTTGGCTTCCTAGGTTTATTAATGTGTTCAAAATCATACAGGTTGAGCAATTGGAGCAGGAGGTAGCTGAGTTACAGCAAGTCCTTGCTGGAAAGAAAGAACAAGAAGCTTCCATGCTGAAGGTTCTAGCGTGTACCTGTTCACTCCACTGCCTATTTTCACGGATTTGAATGCAAAACGAATTAGTGAAACTCATGTGCACAATGGAAAATGTTGATTGTTGAATCTATCTGCACGCTACAGGTCCTAATGCAGCTAGAGCAGGGGCAAAAAATTGCTGAAGATGCTCGCAGAAAAGCAGAGCAAGGTGTTGCTGCTCAGAAACGTGAGGCTCATGTGCTTCAGGTACCCTGCCCTAATTATTATCTGAGAATGCCTTGAATTGATCAGGACTCCCCATGGCTCCTTTTATATATATCAAACTCCTTGGAAAATTTGAGCACACTAATTTTTGATAGAATGACGATAGCTTAAACTCATAATGTGCACCGAGTATTTGTTCTTTAATGCCCAATAGCTTCAATATTCTACCGTCTGTAATCTTGCAAAGTAAATATATGCAATGTCCCTGTTCATGTGTATCCGATAAATTGGATGCAGCACAAATTTTAGTAGTTGAGAAATGAAATAGGAGACTTTTCATGTAATTATCATTAATATGTGGTGTGGCTGAAGTTAACTGCTATTATATTGAGATTATAATTTCCGCCATTATGTTTGGTCTGTGGACTTAGTTCCTAATTCCCAAGCGCAAGTATCTAAATCAAATTTAAGGATTTTGTTTTACAACCAGATTATGTTAAGGATTTTCGAAGAAATTATGTTATCTATCACAAATATTGGTTATTATGCAGGAAAAGTATGATAAGGCCATGGCTTCAATGGCTGAGATGGAAAAGCGAGTGTTAATGGCAGAAAGTTCATTGGAGGCTACCCGTCAATATGAATCTGGCCTATCCAGAGCACTTTCTTCTCCAAGGTATAAATTTTTCATACTTCAGTTTTTTTTTTTAATGAACATACTTCAGATTTTGCATTCCACTTCTTCAGATTTTAAATTACCCATTCTTGTTTTGACCATATTATGGGATTAACCAATAAGATTTTGTAAGCTTAATGGTGTGGTTTTCATTTGCTATCATTAACTGTAGGGCCGGTCTAGCACCAAGCCCGAGGGAAGAAAAGCCTTCACGGAAGATAGGTCTACTAAGCTTTGGACTGACTTGGCGTGACAAAAACAGGGTAATAATAACTTCGATTTTTTTCTGCTCTCGATCTCCAACTTGACATATTCAATTCCACAGGCTATTCCTTGACATCAATTTCACATTCAATTCAGTTTCTTGGTCCTTCATGTATGAAATAACCAATTTGTGCATCTCGAAATGTCTCTAAAAGTCTAAATTCTTCAAGATGGCCATTTGGTTGGCTTTGACTTTTGTTTTTGTTTGAATCAGGGAACACCGATAGGTGTGGGGGGATCTTGTGAAAGCAAGCCTAAAAATTGGGGAACTGACGCTGTCACTCCGAGGAAGGAGTCCAGTAAACAAGAACAAGACTAATAGAGCAGTCTCTGCGGAAACTCAAGGCTCATTCTCCTCCTGCGTCAGAACATCCGGGTAATTACTTGATTTTGGCTTTTCTTTTTCCTCACATTTTTTAGTTAGTCCCATTGAAACGTAATTAATATCAATCAATGTCAATATAAAGTATAAAATTTAAGTCAAGCTGTATTAATTATAAACGATAAACTATACCACTCATCTTAAAATCCATACGACCCAAGAAAAATTGTTTAGTTCAAGTGTAAAATTTGTTATTGACAGTGATCGTATTCCATGTGCGTACCTTCAGTCCAGCTCCTGCCACGGAATACAAGGCGCATGGATAACGAACCCAGCAAGAAATAAAAGGGAAAAGTAAGTGAAAGATACTGTAATAGCTCCAACGGAAACAGGAGCAGTTCAATGCACCCTCTTCACATAAATAAAAACAAAAATTCACAAAGTTTTTCCGCGACTATGCTCTGACCTGAGAAATAAATAATAACCACAAAAGAACAGCTGATATTAACGTCTATAGACATATATTTTGCATTAGAGCTACAACATGGAAAAGTTTCCTTCAAATCACGTACGTGAAAAATCACGACACCGTGATCAGTTCCATATCATCTTCCTCTCCTGGTTGTAGGCGTAGCAGGGGCAAGGCGTGGGCTATGAAGAGAGTGCGAATTGCTATCATACCTTTGGGAAGCAAGATAAGACAAGGCAGTGACGACATCAGCTATAACTGGCCGCATATTTGCTTGCTCCTGAACACACATTGCTGCAACAGCAAGGGCTTGATATAAGCCTCGGGGAGGATACTGACCTTGAAGCATTGGATCAGCCATCTGTGAAAATTTTCTTCGATCTTTAAACAAGGGTCTAGCCTGCAATTTATTCATCAATCAGGATGGTCTATCCCAAAGTCACTGTTCAAATTAATCAAATTACTCAATAGGAGCAAGACTCGGTCATACAATCATGTCATGATTGAATGAATTAAGTTCTTCAATTTCTTCTAGATAGCCAGCGAAAAACAATGTAGAAGTCAGAGAATCAATGTGATACACAATTTGAAAGTTCGCCATAAATTCATTTTGACAGTAGAATTAAGAGGGGACAACAAAACAGAACAGGAGGATCAGGAATCATCTTAAAAGAGGGAAGAAAACACAAACCTAGGGAATAATCCTAAAAGAGTGCAAAAAGAGCTTGTATGATATGTTTGATTAGATTTAATTAAAAGGTGATCGAGAACTATGGAAATGGGATACTGGGAATGAAAAATAATTGAATACCATAAATTCTCAAGCCCAAGTAAGACTGCAAGTAATAGTTTTCAAGCATCGCCAAATCATATGGAACCGCACTTCCTTTATTTTATTCGGCGGCCATCCATTAGATCTAGTTCATTAATATCGTCACCGTCAAGTCATCAACCAAGCCGGCGAACAATATAAGCAGTGAGATATTCTTACCCATGCAACAAGATTCTGCTCCCCCGCAGCTTTTGAACTGTCAATGGCTTTCCTTCCTGTAATTATTTCCAGCAGAACTATGCCAAAGCTATAAACATCTGATTTCAGAGTCAGTTGACCAGTCATGGCATATTCTGGAGCACAATATCCATAGGTACCCATAACCCTTGTGGATACGTGGGTGTTTTCCCCAACAGGTCCAAGTTTAGCCAAACCAAAATCAGATAACTTTGGATGATACCCCTCCCCAAGCAAAATGTTTGAACACTTTAAGTCTCGGTATATGACAGGAGGGTTTGCTTTGTCATGCAGATATTCCAATCCCTTGGCCGCCCCAGCAGCAATTTTCATTCGCGTGTTCCAGTCAAGCCGTTTTTTGGCAGGAGAAATATCTGCAAATCAAAAGGCATAACCACTGCCTCCTATTAGACTATCATATGCAATTTTGAAGAGATGGAAGTAACAAGCATGGAGATCTGAGATACAAATACCATATAAGTGATCTTCCAAGGATCCTAATGGCATGTATTCATAAACTAGAAGCCTTTGATCTCCATCAGCACAATATCCAATAAGGTTGACAAGGTTAGGGTGGTGAAGTAGACTTAACATCAATACTTCAACAAGGAATTCTCTATTTCCTTGCAGCCCATCTCGGTCAAGTTGCTTTATCGCGACAACCTACATTCTCCAATGAAAAGTGATAAATTGAGCAAAAGGATAATAACAAGGAAAAAGGAAGTAAAACTAGATTGCCCGGCAACTTTCTCCTGTTCTGTGCAGACAAAGAAATCATCAGAAAACAGACCCACCTGATTAGAACTTTCCAAACGCCCCTTGTATACCCTGCCAAATCCTCCCTCTCCCAAAAGACTTTCTGTCCTAAAATTTTTAGTTGCAGTCGCCAACTCACGGAATGTGAAAGTCTGAGCCGCAATGTGATCAGAATTCCCATTTTTAGAGGTATCTTTGGAACTAGTGGATGAGTTCCTCTTCAACTTCCCTGTAAACAACAGCCGTATAATGATTAGAGGAGGGACAAGAAGAAGCAGAATCTCTGCCTGGTTCAGTGGGTCGCATCTATATTTCATCGGCTATTTCCATGTTCATCCTGTCTCTTGAAATGTAAAAATACTATGGAGCGAGCATGTTTCACTGTTCAAGCCCCAGCAGGATGTAGACAAACATCAAATAAATCTGAGATTTAATTTAGTTTTGCCACGTAGAATGCATCAATTCAAGCTACAATCTTAAGAACAATTTTATGTTTGAATTTACTTTATGAATGTGGAAACCGATAATTCCAACGGAAGCAGCTCAAATAAGAGGTTTTATACCATTATGAAGGTGAAAACTGCCGAAATATTTTCGCAGCACTTTACTTTCATGAAGCATCCTCTAAATCTAAATTCTAGTCATGCATAGATCCGAGAAATGCGATGATGGAATAGAACCTAGAAATACAGAACAGAAGATTAAATAACAAAGGCATACATCACTATCAGATCACAGCTATCCGCATTGAGGAAATTCGCATATTTTGGCATATTAAGTACATGAAAGTCAATTGAGCTTCATTGTTACTAGAAATTCTCAAATAATTTCAGCACGACACTGTAATAGAAATCCTCAGATACCTATCGTAAACTTTTTAATGCCTAGTTAACCATACTAAAATTAATGACTGCATCCATACCTGGAGTTGTCTTGGTTTGATCTACCCTATTCTCCTGCACTTCCGTCTTCTTTATCTTATTCTTTCTCTTTTTCTTACCGGTTGGATTTCCAGAACATGGAATCCAGCCCATGCTTCTTCTTATTTTCTCCCTAGCAATGCCGGACACAACAGTAAACTAGAAGATTCAAAATGGCCGAAGAATCAGTAACTCCAGTTCACAGCAGGAACCATCGCAGACCCGAACCCGACACTGAACTCACAGTGCTCGGGCAGCTACAATTGGGAAAGAGACAACACAACACAGTGATCGCAGAATCTGAATCGCCTAATTGCTTCTCATATCTCACAGCTTTCCATTTCCCTCGAGAAATTTCGTCATTAGCGTCCCTTCGGTCGGAGAAACCCCATCGGTTTGTGAAGCACGACGCCTCACTGCCACAGGATCACCACGGAGGACAGCTTGAGACTGAAACATCTATAAACGATGTCGCTTGAGGACCAATCTCTAATAGAATATTTGCTTTTAGGATTAAAGTTAAAACCTGTCATAAAATGTCATGCTAGCCACTCCTATGTGCCCCCCTCCCACATTCTTCTATCCGAATCTGTACATTCAGATGCTTTTATGCCGCTTTTGGAATTTTCATGTTATATTATATATTTCTCAAAAAATCACTAAAAAATTCTTATTATAAAATTTATTATTTAAAGAGAGAATTATAATGAGGTTCCAAATAAGGAAAACAATTAAAAACAAATCTGTCATTCTCACTATAAGACTTGTTATTATAAACTGTTGAAGTTGTTATTGAAACTTTTTAGTAATTATTTTTTTTTGGGATTTGATTGTAATTCTTTCTTATTTAAAGGTGTTAGAACTCGCGTTGAGTAGATACAATTTCTTTCGTGATGCAAAATAAATCTTTAACAGTAAGTAAATGTCTTCTATTTTTCATACAAGTAATGGAGAATTTATTCGTTGAGAATAAATTGCATCCAGATTTCAAAATAACTTCAAGTAGTTTTTGAACATTAAATATCAAGGAAACCGGATGATCAGAGATTTGGCCGCCCGCAAAGTTCAAAACTTTTTAGCATGTAACTGGTGAAGTACTAACAGCTGTAGATCTTAATGACACTGCCATCATTATCACAAGGTGGGTCTCACAGTTAGTCCAATGCCGACTTCTTCTTTTTTTTTCCTTCTTCTTTATTTGCCTGCTTTGGTTTCTTTATCCTTTAAGTCAATAAAAGTGGCTTTAGAAGAAACAAGCGATCATGATAACGTGGAAGAATTATTCCAATGATCAAACAAGTGTGTTCCTGGTCTCGTTTAAAATTAAACTTTGAGATCAATTTGACGTCAAAATTTAGATAAACTCAATTTTTTTTAAAATCATGTTGATGTGAATCGCTAGGACCATATGAGAAAGGATTAGTACGAATTGAGATGTAATTTGACATGAGAATAATGACGATACAGTCGTTGTTTTCATTAACATTGAAAGAAATTAATCAGTGACTCCGCCAAAGGGTGTATATACTCCTCCGGTCCTTATTATAAGACCTAATTTGACTTTTTATTTGGTCCTAATTATAAGACTCAATCCATTTTGTCTCTTATATTTATGCATTTTTTTCCAAGATAATCTTTCTAATAATGATAGTTTTAGCCAATATACTTAATTAGCAAGGATATTTTAGGAATGACAACACTTATTTATTATAAATAATTAATTTAATTTACTTCCTTAATCTCCTCAAATAAGTCAATTGGGTCTTATAATTAGGACCGGAGGAGTACTACCTCTAGTCTTTAATATAAAATCCTGTTTAATTTTTATTTTGATCTTAAATATAAGATTTTAATCCACTCTATTTCTCATATTTATATTTTTTTTCCAAAGTAGCCCTTCTAATAATAAGAGTTCTAGTCAATATATTTGATTAATAAGGGTATTTTAGGAAAGACAACACCTATTTAGAACAAATAACTAACTCAATTTACTTTTTTAATATCTTCAAATTAGTCAACCGGCTCTTATAATTAAGACCGGAAATAGTGTTAGACAAAGAGAATATAGTTAAATCCTCCTTTCTTAGTTGACGTTCATCTTTTTCAAATTTTCTTTGAATGATATGTGAGAATTACATATCTTTTCTTTTCAGACTTTGACGCGAATTTTGAATGATGCATTTTTTCAATAAACTTTGTCTCAACCAGTTGTTATTATAAGGCTCCTTTTTCATTATCTTAGGATTTCATCTATCTATTTCTTAATTATATTTTATTTTGATATCTCTTAATTAACTAAGCACCCTCCTAACCCAACAAGACGCCATCTTTCAATTGATGAACTTCATTAAGAATAATTTTATTTTAAAATGTTAACTAATCTTAGCCAGACTCTTTATCAATATATGTGAAGTTATTAATATATCCTTAAAATTAGAATGGGGAAGAGTATATTTCATACTAAATTAACGTGACAAGAGACGATATGTATAAACAATTATCGAAATCTTGTGGCGGATCTGTGTGTGTCTCTCTCTCTTTTCGGCCTACAATGTTAAAGGTTTTAACTTTTAAATGAAACGGGCAGGAAAAGAAATTGAGCAGCACAAGTTTGTTTGTGGTAACATATATGTTTGTGTAATATCTAGAATTATGGAATTTATCGTTATTGATTAGAGTTCTTGCATGTCTGGGATTAAACCAAAAAAATAATTAATACTACCTCCGGTCCTAATTATAAGAGCCAGTTGACTAATTTGAAGAGATTAAGGAAGTAAGTTGAGTTAGTTATTTATCCTAAATAGGTGTTGTCTTTCCTAAAATATCCTTACTAATCAAGTGTATTGACTATAACTCTTATTATTAGAATGACTATTTTGAAAAGAAATGTATAAATATAAGAGACAAAATGGATTGGAGTCTTATATTTAGAACCAAAATAAAAGTCAAATAAGGTCTTATATTAAAAACCGAAGGTAGTATATCATACACGCCATTTTTCACCTTCCACATATTTTCTTTATTAATGATTAAAAAATAAAAAGAAGGGCATGTCATGCGTCTGTGTAAGGAAATACACAATCTAACTCCATCAGATTAAACAAGCGTCCATTTTGTGGATTACAACACCGATTATTTCTTACTAACGAGGACTTGTTGGAATCGAGGGAGAAGCAAACGCAGGGGAAGGAGTACCAGTGAGACTCCACGATGCAAAAATATCAACAAGTTTGCAGCAAGTAGGGCCGCTGAATCGAATTGAATCATGCTTGGTGGTCAAGGCATCTCATGGTTGTGCTTTCCCTCGTACTTGGTCCTAACTGCTCCTGGCTCATCTATTGCTCTTTCATCATGTTTTCGCACCTTACACTTCATGTTAGTACAGCTATAGTAACTTCTACAACACAATTTCAATTTTTCAGCCATTTTTCAAAGGAGCTGTAATATCTTCTGAGCCAGAAAACATGTCAAGGGGTGTCTTGAAGTCTCGGGCACGCTAACTTCGCATCACATAAAGGCCATGCTGAGAAGATTGAAACTCTATCAAATATCAAACCTGGGATATGGATTGCCCTTCACAGCCTTCTGCCCATATTGTTTCCAGCGGAACCCATCCCCTACTATTTCTGAATCTGCATAATTTGGCACCACTCCTCCAGGCCCTTCACCTTCCTCTGAAACTGCTATTTCATAGGATTTGCTACTCTCGTTTTTCCTGAAGCAACAGCAATTAAATATAGACTACAGTAAAATACATATATACGGGAAAATGAATCATGTCGCTTGATATGTTTTTATCAGACACAAAAACATATGAGAGGTACCTTCTTTTGCTTCTAGGCTCTTCCTCCGCCTCAAACTCCTTTCTTCCTCCTTCCTCGCAATACCCAGTTTGAGCGCACGAATTCTCAAGGCCTCCTCCCCCACCATCTAACAGAGGAGTTTTTCCTTCTTTCCTCTCTCCATTGTCACTGCTCCATAAATTGTTGTTTGTGTCACTGTCTTGACTCATTTCGTCGCCCGCCGCTCCTGATAATAAAGCCGAGTTTCGCTTAGGAGGCTGAGGCTTTGAATGATTGTGTGAACCATTATATACTATTTCTGCAATCTGACCATCAAGTGATCTTTCAACCTTCTTCTTAGCGGCACAATTAGGATATGTGCATTTGTAGTAACTCCTCGGGTACTCGGTTCCTTTAACCTGCTTCTGCCCATATTTTCTCCACTTGAATCCATCATAAGAAGGTCGGCCGCCATGGTTATCGAATGTTAAAGCCTTTGTGTCTTCCTCCACCTTACAGGGTTCAGTTGCTTGGGGGGTATCAACTTTTGGGTGTAAATAGTCTCTGAACTTTTCTTGCAGTGGAGGCTGATGATGACCGGTACTGCAATTTCTCTTTTCCAATAGAAACAAGGACATAACATCAATTTTCGAAATGATATCCACATAGGAAAAGGGAGTTATTCAATTATTTACAGTACTGACCATATTTGCCAAGAGAGAAGCAGTGGTCTTTGATGCAACTTTTGCCATTGGCTTGTAAATCTTGTCAGATTTTGCACTCTGAAATTAAGAGGAAAAAACAGAGAGATATTGGAAGTGAAGAAGCCCTTAAAAGTATAGATTGTCATGTCATTATAAAGTGGAAGTTCACCTGAGAAGAATCAAAACCAGCAGGAGGAAGGGGGTGATATGGGGATGGCCTGGACCTCACAGTTTTGGGTCTGATGGCTGAATCTGAGGTTTGATAAGAGTGAACAGAGGAAAAAGAGACATTAATGGCACCTGCAAGCGGTTTTGAGACAGGTCTAAAGGTGGAGCAAGTAGGCCTTGAAGCAACAGGTTTTGCAATTACTGCTCTTTCTGCTTCCTCACTTCCATCTTCAATCGCTATGTCATTGCGGAGTTGTGATCCCTTCATGTAGGAAGAAGAAGCAAAATCATCGTCTTCAGAATATGAAAGACAGCAAATAAGAGAATGTTATCAGGCGTCCCGCTCGTACTATTCTTGCCAAGTTTCGATAGTAGAAGTGCACTAAATATAATGTAGGTGATTATTTGCTCAAAAAAAAAAATAATGTAGGTGATTATAATATTTGAAGATATGACATGAAGGGATCAGGATAAAGCCATCCTTTTCATATGAGCGAGCTAAAATGGGGTATGAGAACCGTAAAGAAATGAATATATCCGCTAGCAATTTTCTTTTCTCAAGCGTGTTGGATCAAAACAAAAAAAAAACCAACTTCGCCGTCCGTGGGGATCGAACCCACGACCACGTGGTTAAAAGCCACGCGCTCTACCACTGAGCTAGGACGGCCAGACAAGTATGCTGGTAAAACAATTTGCACAGCAGCTTATGGTGAAACAATTTTAAAAAGTAACGCCATCCGTGGGGATCGAACCCACGACCACGTGGTTAAAAGCCACGCGCTCTACCACTGAGCTAGAACGGCCCCATAGTGCCCGCGCGCACATATTATATTCTAAAGAACACTGATTCAATCATCCTCTAACTTAGAGGATAATGTAAATTTGAATTTCTAGCCAGAATTAATTTTAAATGAAATTGTAAGTAAAATTTTAATTTTTAACCAAAAGAAAGTAAGACAAGATCTTCTTGAAAGTAATGATTAAAAATGATCACATTTTAGTTGTAAAAAATTACCTTAATATTATTGTAGGCGGTTTACCATTTTTTTAAATGGATTAATTCAGTTAAACCCTTGAATTTGGTTGATCTTCATGTTTATTTTTACCATTGAAAATATAATTTTATCTAAACTTAAGTGTACAAATTCAAATACATATAAGTTTATAGTTTGTATTTTTCTTGCCAACATCTAAATTAAGTACTGTTTAGGGTTTAGTACTTTTCGGATAAGATATGAATAACACAATAATCACAAAATATGATTCTTTAATTGAACTCGATGTATGCTGATGTTGCCTCACCCTAATAACAGTAGGTATTTGGAAAATTTAGTGTTAGTACCTCTTGCTTCTTATCACCAAAACACAATATTCAAAGGATGTTTGATTAAAGCTATAATGATGTCCTCTAAATGCATCCAACCCTGTGCAGGGGTATTTTGTTCCCCTTGTTTTGTTATTTAATTAATGATGTTCTCTAGAGCAGTTAATTACCATGTAGACATGAATTGCAATGTCCAAATGCCTGTTCGTGTCTTTGCTGAAATGAAATTGAATTATGCTATTTGGCTCTGCGTCCGTTTTGGACGTGACATGGCAGAAATTTGTCAGTGTGAAAATGACTGCCTGAGATGGAGGCTAAATGCCAAGCATTGACATTAGGGTTTGAGGGTTAGTTGAGAGTTTGGAATGGTAGCTAAAAATTGAGGTTGCAACGGTACAAGAAGGTTGCTGTTGCTTACCATGTAG